>NC_038255.2:50457589-50584188 GCF_000004515.6 Glycine max | reverse complement strand
GGGAGGATATGAGGGGAGTAATTAGAAATTGGAATTAACTACTCAATCTAATTCAACATCACATCATTACTCATTAGTTTAGTAAACCACTTTAATTACACTTTTCTTATATAAGTCACTCCAACATTTTTTGGCTGATGAAATTTTAGTGAGTCTTGCAAGGTACCATTCAACTAATGTAATTACGTTAGAGAATGGAAATGGTGCCTTTCATACTGAAGAGGAAACAATGGAACAGGTAATGAAGAAAGAGAACTCTGCTGCTAGTATATTTAGTTGGCTAAAAGTTAATGCACAGACATCAAATTTGACATTAACAAAGGATGTTGTGGGAGTTGTTGCAACCCTTGCCAAAGTTGAGAGCGATGATCTTAGCAGGTCAATAAAATTTATTTTATTTTCAAATTTTTAACATCCATCTGGTCATTTGATTTCAATCTTGCAACAAATATCTTTTTTGGTCTTATTTAATTTTCCAGATTTTAGAACATGAGTCTCATAGCCCTTTTAATACAATCATTAAATATGTCTTGCAGACCATTCATGTAGCATAATCTGTGAAATTTCCAAGGAAATTGGTACTAGTGTGAATCTTTGAACTTGACTAGCATACTCCAATTTTTTCTAGTCTATTTCCTACTAGCATAACCATGAAGAAAGAAGCTTCCATTACAATTATTTAATTAAAAAAAAAAACTTGCATTTTGTCTAAATACAGGATTCTTTCTGAATTTTTGGGCTTGGAGACAATGCTTGCAATTGTGTGCAGTTCTTATGAAGGCATTAATGCACTGGAGAAGTATGATCCTGAAGGCTTGATAAACTGTAATGGTGGATTGCATGGTATAGGGTCTTCAATTGGAAAGAGAATAAATGGCCGATTTGTTGTCATATCTCTTGAAGATATAAGGCAAGTTTGACAAATATGTGAATTTAGCTCCTCTAGTGAGTTTTTCGCTGGATAGGTGGTTCATGTAAAGAGAGATAGACATAAAGATTATATTTAAGGTTAAATCTGTGTGCTGCGCCCTGTGCTAGTTTTTCTGTCTATTGTTCTCTTTCTAAGAATGAAAAACTCACTTGATAGGATCCAACTTTACACATGCATAATTTAGAAGGAAGATGTAGCTCTTTGCTTATAATTTTTAAAGCACTGTTGTACTTGTTTTTATTGCAGACCCTTTGTTGGAGGTTTTGTAGCCAATGATCCACAAAAGAAATTGGCTCTCCCAAAGCCAAGATTACCTAATGGGGAGTGCCCACCTGGGTTTCTTGATTATGCGGTGAACATGATCCATTTGGATTCAAAATATTTATCTTTTCTTACTGACAGTGGGTACGGTCTTAGAGAGACGCTGTTTTATGGACTTTTTTCTCGCCTACAAATATATAAAACCCGGAATGAAATGCTGCTTGCTCTCCCATGCATTCACGACGGAGCTTTGTCCTTGGATGGTGGGATGATTAGGGGACGTGGCATGTTTGCTCTTGGTAGTAGGTCAGTGTCAAATTAAATTTGCCCTTTTTAATGCATTTTTTTATTTAGATGATTCTCTTTCAATTTTCTGCCCGTCCTATGATAGTTAATACTTTTAGTTCAATTTTGCTCATTTCAATAACCTAATAAAACAATGTTCAGTTGATACTTCATCCAGTTGATTTGTATATCCTCAGTGAAACATCATTATATACTCACCTGTATGCATAACACATCGGTATTTTATGTTCTATATAGTACATACTGAAAAATGATTTTTTTTTCCTGTGATATGCTTGTCAATGGATTGGTAATTGACCTAGTTTTAATTAGGGAGTTGCTATGATGTCAGATGGATAAGTTTGGAGGGGAAAGTATGAGAGGGTTAATTTTTCATTTTTAAATTTAGAGGCAAAAGTCTGTTATTTAAATAAAATAAGGTATGATTGGGAGGCTACATGCTAATCCATGAAAACCTGAGATATTCCAAAATCGGCACAAGTATCAGTGTCACACCCATTCCTGATATCAATACATATCCAAGGAGTATCCTCCATTTTTTTAATTTTCTTTTTCTGAGAAATACATTTGGGATGTGACTTTGATACTTTGAGAATGGCACTAAAATTACATACAGGCCTATCTTTTCCTATGTATCCTTAAATCTATAGTAAAATAGCAGGCATTGTAGAGAAAATACTTCTTTTGAGTAGGACTAATGCTTTTTGTAACATTCCAATATGGGTTGGGGGGAAATTTGCTACTTGTTCATTGGGGAAGGAATATATTCTGATATGGATAATGGAAATATCTGTAACGATGTTTTTCCATTATGATCACAAATATTATGCGTATATATGGGGATTTTACTAGCATACATGATACACCCACTTGTTTTTAAGGAGTATGTTAGCAACTTATAACTATGATTATCTTAAAATGCATCTAAAGTGTAACTTGTTAATGTACTCCTTGTCTCCTTCTAAAACAACAAGTAGGTGTACATTAATAAATACTTGTGGGGTTTGTTAACATACACTCATTTAAAATAGCCAACGTCATAAATGTTTGACAATTCAACTTCCATGCCCATGAAATGAGAGAAAAAGATAAGCAGTTGAATAATCCCTAAGCGAATAGTAGCAGTTAGAACTACTTTTTTTTATGACTTCCTTTTTCTCCTCATTTGACAACTTGTGTTATGACCATTTATTTCTTTTCTAGGTTAAAGCACTCTTTTCTTTCTCTTGCTTTCATCTAAATAAACTACTGTATTCGGAGGACTAACATCTGATATATATTTCTTGGCCTTATTATGAATGAAATTTCTCACAACACTCTCTGGCTGTAGGAAAGATGTAGAAGTGAAGTTTCCTCTAATTTCGGGAGGATCTGATGTACCTCCAAACTATATTGAAACTGAAGAGGCAGTGAGGAAGCTGAATTGGGAAACCTCTAAACTTGCTGCAGATAAACACAGAGAGCAGCAATTATTGGATTATAGGAAAGGGAAACTTCACTAGGCAAGCCTGAAAAGTTATTTATGGAAAGTTACCTTGCAAGACATGGTAACAACTAACCACATCCAATTTGTGTGCATTAGCTGTTAATTTTGCAGAACATAGTTCATGAGGGATATGTCCCAAAGAAATTAGACAGGTGTGCATAAATAGACATCACATAGTGAACTTCTTGATGTAACTTAAGCAAGGAGCTATGCTTGCTTACTGTCCGTGTCTGTTGTTATGTCTGATTCTTAATTTCAATCAGGAGAAACCTTGGATAGTTAGCTTCTCCATTTGAATGATGCAACTTGCTGGGGAGGGGACTGCCACTTTCTTGAAAATGAACGTTTGTCACATGAGTACATCCAAATTCCTGTGATCTTCACTCTTGTCCTCCAATTCCAACTCGTTCTCTGATTAATAGAGATGCAACATGAGCCGCTTTCAGTTTCAATTGCTCGTGTGTAGGACCAAAAATTCTTTTTAAAATAAGATTCTAGTGAGGAAGTCACTAGACTTGCAGTTGCACAGCAAAATATCACAAAATGGTCCCTGAAAATAAAAGTACAACTACATTTCCAGACACGAACTATATTTAACTTAAACCATAAACTTTCAGTAAAAGTCCTGCATATGTTCCGTTAAGTATTTTTTTAACATTTCAATTCCAAGTTCCATTATTTGTATCATCCTACAGGTATTTTATTCTTTGGTGCAGCTCTGTTGAGTCACTGCTACGAGTTATGCTAGAGTTGATATGCATAACCTATGCACAGCTGCTTCGTGGTGCCATTTGCATCGGTTGCCAGTTAATGGTGTTTATTTTAGATTTTGATAAAATTGATATAAAAATATTGATTTTGATATAATTGATTTTAAGAAAGTTTTTTTTGGTAGATTTTTGAGAAAGTTTATGTTTGAATATGATATTTTTCAGAAAAACTAATTTTGTTTGGTTGACAAAAGAAAACTAGACAAAAAGAGATAATTTATAAATTTCATACCCAAAAGCAAATGATATTTTTGGCCACCTCAATTTTCACTACCAAAACACATACTATCGTACAAAATCAATTTCCTACAATAGAACAGAACGTGTGATTCAAAATTAATTTTGGACGTTATCGATGCGGGCACTAATCAATTGGCCATTAGCTTGAAATAGCCAGTTAAAACCAGGGGGCATTTGGCCCCCAAAGGGCCAAAAAAGGGTTTTTTACAATTTTTTTAATTTAAAGGCCTTTTTTGGCCCCAAGAATTTTAAACCCGGTCCCCCCCCCCCCCCCCCCCCCCAAAATAAAAAAGGCCTACCTTGCCTGCCCTAAAAAAAAACAGGTTTTGTATACCCTAATTCAAAATACAAAGCATGTTTGTACAAGCTACTGGGTAGCACCCGAGTATCATATCAACTTATGTGGGTATACGCTCATCCTCTTCTGATTTCCTCTCATTAGTTTGTTTGTCATTTCTTCTCCAGCAATGTTTAGAAAGATGTCCCCTCTTGCCACATACACTACAGGGTACGCTCCTGGCATTAATTTCTGACCTATTCCTACACATTCCCAATGGCTTATAGTCAGCCCTCCTATGTCCACCATTATAGGCCTGGTGATATCCTTCCATACTGTTAGAATGTTCAACCACTCGTTTTACTCCATAGCGGTATTCTTCCTCTATCTGTATGCGTTCCATTAACTTCCGGTAAGGTAGATATTCCTCACGCATTAACTTGATGCAAAAGTCCTTCCACGATGGTGGAAGCTTTGAAATGATGGCACTAACATGAAAGTTGTCATCGATAAACATCCCAGCAGCAGCAATAGAATCTGCCATGCCATTTAATTCTCTGATTTGTTCAATAACTGCTTTCTCCTCAACCATCTGAAATTCAAGATACTTTTTCACATGATATCTTTTGGTTCCAAATTCCTCGTACAGATAAACCAGTTTTAATTCTTCCCATAAATCCTTAGCACTCAATTTTCTGTTCGCATACAGGTTATACAAAGGATCAGATAAATGGCTCAAGATATTCCGATGACATGTCAAATCATCGTTCAGCCATCTCCTTTCTGCAGCCTTGGCTGTGGCAATGTCTTCAGCCTTGGCACTTTCCCCTAGTGTAGGGTTCGGGCATGGTTCATCTAGCACATAGTCAACCTTTAATTGTTTCAAGAGTAATTCCATCTGCCGAGCCCAGGATTGGAAATTCTTCCCATCCAATCGGATGACCTCAATAGGGACAACAGGCTCAAGAGCAGCAACATCAACAACAGAATTTGATGCATCTCCATTTTGCTTACCATGAGGCTCAAGTGGAGCAACATCAACAACTGAATTTGACGCATCTCCATTTTGCTTACCATTGGGCTCAAGAGCAACATCAACAGCTGAATTTGACGCATCTCCATTTTGCTTACCATTAGGCTCCAATCTGCATTGTGTTGATTACATGTTCTAGGTTAGACAAATACGCATAAAAAATACCTAGCAACATGTTTTCTTTTCAGCCAAAAAAGTAAGCAGTAAATATTCAGAAGAATACAGAAACTTATAAACTACAACAAAGAATATCATATAATTTGCAGTTAGTAAACAATCAACACATCAGGAGAATAGAAACAAAAATAAGCATTCTGCACATATGTACTCAGAAATTTCCACACCACCACATTTTGACACTTGGGTGATCAAATATCATTCGGAAGTCATAAATTTTCATGTTATCACATACATAGCTCATATGGTAACATTGAATACTCACCTTATCCTTCCTTCCATCTTTTTTATAGCTTCCTCTATGGCAGGAACACTCTTCTTGAAGGTCGACCATTGTTCAGAAGATAAACTTATCCCTAAAAAAAGTAGTACAGGTAGGGACATGTTTAGTTTCAGAATTCAGAGTAATCAAGTTCTCAACAAAAGTACAAAACAGAGCCACATATATATGGAGACAAATTTCAACTCAAGTAATGATCCTCTAAAGTTAAATCAGGGGCCTCAACTCAAATACTCTAATTTATTCATGTAGCAGCTAGCAAGACACAACAACAACAATAGCTTTGTCACATTAGATGATTTCAGTTACATGAATCACGCGATATCACTGGACTCGATTATCAACTAAATTCTCAAGGATATAATTGACTATGGGATCCTTTAAAATAATTTCTTCTAATGTAATTCTTGGCCTCCCTCTACCATGATTCGCAAGCCTAAAAAACATGTGATTTACCCTCCTCACAATGCCTCTAGTGATGTTCTTTACACATGTGGAAATCACCTTAAGAGTGTGTTTGGTAGGTGGAAGGAAATAAATAGGTGAGAAATAAGATGAATAGAAATAGACATGGTGCTGTGGTAGTCAAACTCGAGATTCTATTCTGACTCGGAAAGGGGCCACAGAATCGTAAATCATGGAATCGTAATAAAATGAATATATATGCTTATAAATTCTTATGTATGCATCTAAGATAGTATAAATGAGAGGAAAAAACATTATAATAAATCAAATACTTAATTAAGCTTAAATTCATAATCATAGATTCATAAGCATAAGAAAGTCAATCACTAAAACTCCATATAGAATTCATGACAAACAATGAAACTAAACAACTTAAAATACTGCACTGGTGCTTAGCTTCTACTCCCAGTACAAAACACAAGACATGAACACTAGATGACGGAGTAGCAGAAGGTGTTGGGTTTACCATCTACAAATTTCAATCACAGAAACAGGCAGGTCACAACGCCATAACTACTTAACGCCAGAAACAGAGCAGTAGCTCACAGAAAATAGGGAGAGAGAACCGCACAAACAAAGCCGCAAAGGAACAAGAGGCGACCTCACTCGTGGGGCAGAAGAGCTCTGACACATCAGAGGGGGGCTCTGGTTGCAGTGGTTTGGACAGCAGAGTTTAGGGGAGGGCTTGTGCGAAGTTGAGAAGGCATAGATAGGGTCTGTTTTCATGATTTGGGAGTCATAGAAGAGTTGGTTTTGGGGCTTCAGTTTTATCTTAGGCTTTTACAAGCCCAAAGGGAGGGGGATGTCAAAACTGACCTGCCAAATAGAAGCACACAATTCCACTAGCGCAACCTTCTACGGTTCTACCGAGTTCGGAAATTTCCAATTCTGCACATGGACATACTCGCCCAGCCACAGTAGACTAGCAGAATCATGCAATCACTACCATGGAAACAGGGATGAGAGAAATAGGTGAGAAATAGGGGTGTTTGGTCTTAAAGAAATAGGGAAGAGAGAAATAAGAAAAAGAATAAAAATAATTTATTGAATTAAAACAACTGATTTTCAAACTCTTGCAATCAATTGTGCTTGACAGGAAAATCAATTGAAGTAATTGTGTGTGCAAGCCTTAATTGATTATTGTTTTAAAAATAATCAATTGTGGGATATCCAAAATTGGTTACATATGAAAAGCGATATTTGACACTAATGATAATCAATTATTTTGGGCAATAAATGCATACTACTGTTCATTTCCACACACTTTTGTGGAGAAATAAAAAGGCGTGTCATACCTTTTTATTTCTCTTCCTCCTCATTTCAAAGCTACCAAATGACCAAAATTTCAATAGCCACACTAATATCTCCCCGAAGCTAGCAAGACACAACAACAGAGATTTTCACACTGTAATGAGACTACCTTATGATAAAGTACTGGGCATGGCCAACATCCAGACACATAATTAAAAATGTAACTCATCTAAGAACATTCTAGGTCATATAAACCCTAAAAAAGATACTCAGCAATCAGTGAGTGTTAAGGGAATTCACGTACTCAAAAAAGTAGAAGAAAAATAAGATATCAACAATGTCTAATAACGGCCAGGGGCATAGTTCACGTGAGCAAATTCCAACAACATTTACAGTACAAAAAACTACTACACAAAAGCAGGAAGCAGCGAATTTGTAAGAGCAAAGCAATCAAATTATCATGTAATTACCTTTAGAACCAGGAAGTAGTTTTCCGTCTTTCATATAGAATTCCCTAATTGAGACTAGGGTTGTCCCTTTGAAATGTTTCACCGCCAAGTTCCTCCTGCTGGACAGCTAGATCAAGCAAGCAATATCTACTCAGTCAAAATGAAATGCAACAATTTGAAAACATAAAAATACATCAATAAGTGCAGTTCACAAATTGGAGTTGTTCTCTTCATCGATTAAGTGAAACATCACACAATCTTAAACCTAATGGAACAAAACATGTTCCGTAGGGTCCAGCTTTCGATTCCTAAATTCCAAAACTAATGAAACAAGACATGTTCTAGGGCTTTTACTCCGTTAAGAATTGAATAGGAAGGATAGATTACTTGACAAATAACGCGTTCGGGATCATCCCTCTTCAGTTTGGGCACCGCAACGACATCTCCCTTCTTCACATCGTCGTCGTTTTTGGCGGCAATATCTTCGTTCTCCTTCTTCTCTGCGTCTTTGGAGATTTCATTGGCCGCAACGGAGAGAAGATAAGACTCAACGACGGTTCTGACGAAGTGCCTACTGGGAGAGTCGGAGAGGTCGATGCCGAGACGCTCCGAGGCAGCGACTCGGATGGTGAACTCAGTGGCTTCTTCAATGTTGGATTTCTTCAATATATCCAACACCATCTCCTCCACTTTCCGTCGGGTTTCCGTTTCCATTGCAAAATAAAATAAAATGAAAAACCCCAATGTCACGTTGCACAGAAACCAAACACTGAGGGGTGAAACACCTTTTATTCGAGAACAAGAACATATCATGGTTTTGTAAGAGGATCAATCCACCCCGTGGCATGTCTTGTGTCTGAAAGGGAAGCTGTAACTGAAACATATAAAAATAAGGTTCCACCGAGATTTGAACTCGGGTTACTGGATTCAGAGTCCAATGTCCTAACCACTAGACCATGGAACCTTATACTCTACTGTATCAACTTTTTTCTAATTCGTTGATTGCATTTGATCTTCGCGTAACAGTAATTCTTTCATTTGTAGGGTTTCATGGTACATTTACAAACACCTTGATGAATTATTATTATTTTATTATAAATCGATGTAATCTACTAAATATTCAAAATATCAATAAAAAAATAAAAATTAAATAAATTGAAAATTATTCCTTTTCTTTTTAATGATTCTCTTCACATTAATTGATTCCTAAAACACACTTCAAATTGAATGAGTTTTAATTAGGTCGTAAAATAAAGTATAATTATTGCTCCTATTTCATTGATCTTTATATCAAATATTTTTTATAAAATTTAGTTTAAAAATAAGATTTTAGTTTTTAAAAGTGATTTGTATGGAGTCCTTTGCTAGGATTTCGTGTAAGGCCTCCAATGAGTCAAAGGATTTGTTGGATTACAGGACAAAGAAAGTTAAGATGAGAAAATGTGATGGTATAGGTTAGGGGTTAAAGGAGGGAGTAATTCTTACAAGGAGGTGTTGTTGGATGTTCCAAATGAGAGTAGTGATGTTTTCTTTAAAGGGAATAAGAAAAGGAAGAGGTGTTCAATCCATGTTTGTAAATAATGGTATTAGGGATAAATAACTAACTGAATAGAGTAGTGCTTGGTATAATACCCCAGTGGTACATTTGTGGTGGGGGGAGGGTAAGCTTTAAGATCCTAAAAAATAAACTTATGAAAAAATGGGCTAAAGTTGGAAAATACAAATCAATGATACACTAAAGAATTATCAAGTGATGGTTTTTTCCTTTAAGCAAGACTATAAGCATGCCCTTCCATGGATGATAGTGAATCACTATCTTCTTGTGCAAAGATAGAGGCCTTTTTCTTTTTCAAGTATTAAAGAGGTGATCAAGGTTGTAGTGTAGATACGAATTCCAAAACTCCCTTAAAGTTGTATAATAGTCAATTTCTTTGATGAGTGAGTTCCAAGTTAGGTATGATATTGAAGATAGATCAATTGAAATTATCCACTTGATGGGTGAAATCGTCAAAGTTTGTGTTGAAATCAATTTGATTAAAACATTAGTTTCAAGGGTTATAATTAAATAAGAAATATAAAGGTCTCCTCCAAGCGATGTGCTTCATGTGCAAACAATATGATCATAAGATAGAAATGTGCCCGAAGAGACACCGATTGCAATGGGGATGGAATAACTCCACATGTCAATGTAGAAAATGATCCACAACAAGAAATAGTAACATTGTATGGTAGGATTGATGTGGAAATGCATTAAATTGAAGCTTTTGATGATGAAGTGAGGATTATGGAGAATTCTTTAAATTCAAATAATAACCAAGAAACAAATTTTGTTTCTTAGATTGTCATGAGGAAACTGTTACGAAGTAAAGGCATGAAAATTAAATTGAGAAGGGAAGGAAATGTATTAGCGACAAAATTGAGAATAAATTTGCACGAATCAACATTTGGTTCATAACATGAACTGCTTTCATATTGAGGAATTAAAAACACCACATTCTTTCATGGGGTGATGCCCCAAATGAGTTAAGAGGGAGAGGTAATATTGTGCAATCACATGACAATTGATTGAAGGAGTCAATGTATTTTTATAATAGGATTCACATTAATTTTGAAGGAAAGAACCACAAAGGAGCAATGTCAAGAAAAATCTCAAAATGAATAAAAGAAATGGACCCACAAATTTGAATAAGGGGCAAGAGAATATGACTTCATCTAAGCCATGGAAGGTGACAAATGAATGACAAATTATGCTAAAGAGTCCATCAATAAAATATTATGTCAAATCACTCATCATCATTTGAAATTTGTTGTTAGTGAAATTCAAAAATAGTGTTACAAAATTACGTGAAATAAGACTTTGTTTAGATATGAATGCAACATAATATATGATTTGTTTTAATAGTTTCTTTAATTGTACTATGCAGTTTATTTTGTTTAGGGGGAGTTATTGTTTTGATAGGAAGGTGAAATTAATGTGAAATTTCATGGCTAAAATCAGTGTACACATGCACGGACAACCCGTGTAGTTACTATTTTGCTATTTGGGCACTACTCGTGATACATTTAGCTGCTTCTTAATAAAATCCTTAATTTGTCTATAAAAAAACCCAGTTAATAAACTAGTCATACAAGTATGGTGTTTGGAATGAATTATACAATAATGAATAAATAAAATAATAAAAACATTTTCTATTTTAATTTTTTTTTTTGTGTATTGTGTCTATGTGCTTAAACAAATAAATTTCAAATAGATATGCAAGAATAAGGTCAAAGTGCATTATTGAAGAAGAGAAAACAGAGAAAAGAAGAAATGTTGATACATATATGACTTGAACAAACATGTATGCACCACACACAAATATCCATTGGTGTTGTATATGTTGTACATCCAGCTCTCAAATCCATGTAGCGTAGTTTCTCAATCCCTATAAATGCCCTTAAACTTCTCCACCTCCAAATCATTCTAGCTTTTGAAATTTCATCTTCACTTCAATCTCATGGCTCTATTCTTTGGTTTTGTCTATGTTTATAATCCTTAATGTACCAAATTCACATGTTGCGTACGATTATTTCAAGTTGGTCCAACTTGCGTCGAAGCCCATCATCAAATTTTCACGTGGACATATCACGAGAATATCTATGTGAAAACAATTTGCATTAGTTAAATGAAAAACAAAAACAAATGTACTTAATTTTTTTAATGAAATGATTTAACAGATAGAAAGAGACCAAGCTTGGTCAAACCAGAGAATCAGCATGATTTTATCTCTATGTAAATATGCGTCCCAGTGATGGAATCTGCTTGGTACGTTCTTCAAAGAATGAATAACTTTGATCAAAGGGTAACAAGAATCAAACTTTCGACGACCCTCAACATGTTGATCGCGACTTGAGAATCGTATTCTACAATCATTCTTTCAAAGCCCCTTTGTTTATTATTGTTAGAATAACTAAAACAACTAATTAAGAAGAATTAATTCATCGGTGAAGTCCAAAATGATACATAAGAAATAAGAAATAAAGAAATATGCGAAAAAATATAACCACCAATCAAATGTACGTTAAGACTTCCAGGTTATTTTTTTTTATCTGTTTTAATATTCGAGGAATTTACTTAATATCACATAAATTTAATAGGCCAAATTAATCTCAAATAAACTTTTAATCATTAATAAATAGACAAAACTAATAGTTTAATCTTTAAAAAATAAATATTTAAGTCAGAATTATGAAAAGCTCTTGCCTAAGTTTTTTTTATTTTTAAAATAACTATTCTTTATAAAAGAATCAATTCATTATACGTATTCTACATCAATGTATAATAATAAAATAATCATAGCGAAAGGTTGACAGAAAATAATAAAATAACAATTGAATAATATTATGTAAACGAAATAAAATAATTATATTTATAATAGTTTTTCCTATTTTTTGTGACTTTTTCCTATTATTTAAATGATATATTTTTAATGTTTTATATTGATAATAAAAAAATTTAACTGTAATGGGAATATTATTTTTTTACTATTTATTGTATGTTGCTGTTATTTTATAATAGTATAATATCATTTTATTACAATAGTACGCATATGTATTTAATGCTGTAAAAAAGGTATATGTATTTAATAGTATTTTATTATAATATTGTTATACAATAAATAATAACGTGTGTAAAAAGAAAAGAAACAATAATTATTCTCTGAGTATATCTTCAAACAGGACTGCATGCAGGAGAAACATAAAATACAATAGAGGAAATACATAAAAGTTCTATTATTTAAACGTCTAAAAATTAATACTACATGTTATACTGATATCTCATATGATTTATGTTATATGTGTATGTATATGTATATGTATATGTATATCAGAAAATGCTTCCTAAGGATTGGTGAGAAAGGGGACACAAAAGTCACGAGAATCCTCAAGCACGAAAAAATTAATTTTAGGAAGGATGGTATGGATAAGTATTCGGTATTTCCACATTAACTCCTTGAGTGATGATACGTTTTAGGTTTGAGTTTCACGGATGGTGAATAGCGGTAGGTGGGTGAATCATGGATGGCCCATGTTCTGAAATGTTGAAATCAAATGCTAAGGAGCTTTGATAGAGATTTGGATGAAAATATTAAATGAAAGAGTGTATGGGCTTGGTTTTGAGATGACAAAAAATTAAGTACATTTAATATATTCTTTCCTTACTAGTAATATTTTGGACGAATATTAAGAAGGTTCCTTATTAAATCCTAAAGAGCTATTTATGCGCAACGGCTAGCATTATGAGTGTCATTGAGATTCATTTTGT
Organism: Glycine max; assembly: GCF_000004515.6. Classification (NCBI taxonomy): domain Eukaryota; kingdom Viridiplantae; phylum Streptophyta; class Magnoliopsida; order Fabales; family Fabaceae; genus Glycine; species Glycine max. Next base: position 50,570,957 of record NC_038255.2, on the reverse strand, counting down.
GCTGCAATTGAATGAACCTTTCAAGTCCTTATCTCACATGCATGGAGTTATCTTCACCCATCATCAACAATCCAAACTAACATAAATAAAACCAATCCCTCAACATCCGATCAAAAGTCGTCATCACATGCCTGAATTGTGTTTATTGTTGTTGTTTAAGTTTCTTTGTCAATATGCCTAAGCTCATCTTATCGTTTAGATTATTATGAGGAGAAACATGAAATCAATTACAGGGGTCTGCACGAGGGAGGGACGACAGAGGGTTTACACAATGCATATGCATGGGGTTTTGCTTATGTGTCTATCTTTAAATAAAACGAGGAAGAGACATTCAGTTTGAAAACCATTAATATATGATAACGTGGAATAAAAAATAGTAAGATACTTGGAAGCAAAGTTTTGAACATTAATATATGATTGGTGGCCTATTGTGCATTCAATCGCCGGCCATACATGAACGTTATGAACATTCATATTGGAGCAAGATGAGCTTGTAGGGACATGAAGATTATCCTATTGAAAGCTATTGTGGCGTTCTTGCCTGCCAGCTGAATTATAATATTCACTTACCAAGTGAATATTTGTTGATGACACAACTTTCACACGCTCATTAACAGTGCTTCATTAAAAACCCAACTATCACCAAACAAAGCATTTTGACAAAGTTGTAAGAATAATTATGCTTCCAATTCCCGTAGTAATAACTAATAAGCATTTTGACAATCTACTAATTAACCCAACTCCACTATATCCCAAGCCTCACTTTTACAAATAAAGTTGCGTCGTCCACTGCAGCCGATTAAAGTGATTATTGACGTGTGCAATGTAAATGAGTTGATTTGAAATGAACATTTTAAGTTTAGCACTGGTTTGCAGGAAAAATTAAGTTATTTAATCTTGAATTATATTTTAAACAAATCAAATTTACAGTTTCAACTTCATTTTATTTGGGGAAAATAAAATTTGGGTTTTTTGTTTGTTAGGATTCGCCTTACGGCTGCCTAATTGGTGTGTTGGGTTTTATCAGCCCAAAGTGGCTTACAATCAGTCAATCAGGATAGTCATATAGATGTTGACCGTAGTTAACGTCTTTGTATATGGATGAAAATTGATAGTGTATTGTCCCTGGCGCAAAATAAAATTATCCTTATAATTAATACACTAATATAACTTTTTAAGAGGACTATGGGCGTTGAACTGAAAATTCAGTTTATCTACAACTCTTATAAATACCAGCAACATCATAATATCATGTATGTCATTTTGGTAGGATTATTATTGATTTGAGCTTACAATATCTTTTGTAGATACTAGACTAGATACTCCTTCCATTCACTGTGACTGTGGTATCTCAATTGTGTTGGAACATCGACTTATTTCCATAGTATTAAAGAGTTCAGATAAATTAACAGTTCACTTCTAACAAGTTAACGTCTCGCTTGTATAGTTTATTCTGAATTTACTACAACATTTATTTTAGTTAGAATACTTTCACTTGTTAACTTATTTGTAATTTGATTGTTTTTTCGATAGATGTCTTTATATTAAGGATATCTGATTTTTTTTGAGTGAATAATGATAAAAGGTTAAAAATATATAGAAATATTTAATATTTTTGTTATATGCAACTCCAACCAAATAAAAACCCAAAACTAATTTTTTATTATTAAAAAGCAAATGTAACAATTTCTATTCTGGTGAATAGAAAAGAATTCCACGTATTCATTCCTTAATTATTAGTTTGAGGCAAAATTGATAATTTCATGATGGAAAAACAGAATTTAATCCAAGTCCCAGTTGTGATATTTGGTAGTAGTAACTGGTAAGTAAAGTCTGTAAAATGTCAAATAGTAAATGAGTGAAGTCTGAAGTGTTTAATAATAGAACAGAAAGAGTGAAAAGAAAAGATGAAGAAGGGGGTTTGTGTTACCCTACCAAACCCAACCATTGCCATAATTAACTTGGGTACCAGTTACGTGGTGACACCACCCACCGCCTTTCGAGTTTCCACCCACTCTTTGCTTATTTATTCTCTTGCACCACTTTCACTCTCATCATCGCAGCAACAATGGAGGGCAAGAAAAAGACAACAAATTGCCTTCTCTTCCTGTTCCTCTCCCTCACCCTCTCTCTCTCTCTCTCCGCCGCATTACAACTCCAAACCCAAACCTTGCCCCTCCACTCCCTCCCCCACCCACCCGCAATCTCATGGCCCGAATCCGAATCCGAACCCGACCCAGAAGAAGAAGCTCTCTCACTTCACCTCCACCACATAGACGCTCTCTCCTCCAACAAAACCCCGGAGCAGCTCTTCCAGCTCAGGCTCCAACGCGACGCCAAGAGAGTTGAAGGTGTAGTCGCACTCGCAGCTCTGAACCAAAGCCACGCTCGCAGATCCGGCTCCAGTTTCAGTAGCTCCATCATTTCGGGCTTAGCACAAGGTAGCGGTGAGTACTTCACGCGCATAGGCGTAGGCACACCCGCAAGGTACGTCTACATGGTTTTAGACACCGGAAGCGACGTCGTTTGGCTCCAATGCGCCCCTTGCCGCAAATGCTACACCCAAGCCGACCCCGTTTTTGACCCCACCAAATCCCGAACCTACGCCGGAATCCCCTGCGGGGCCCCTCTCTGCCGCCGCTTGGACTCCCCCGGCTGCAACAACAAGAACAAGGTTTGCCAGTACCAGGTTTCCTACGGCGACGGCTCCTTCACATTCGGCGATTTCTCCACCGAAACGCTCACGTTTCGAAGAACCAGAGTCACGCGCGTCGCGCTCGGCTGCGGCCACGACAATGAAGGACTCTTTATCGGCGCTGCTGGGCTTTTGGGCCTGGGCCGTGGGAGGTTATCGTTTCCGGTCCAGACCGGTCGCCGGTTCAACCAGAAATTCTCTTACTGCCTCGTCGACCGTTCCGCTTCGGCCAAACCCTCCTCTGTCGTTTTCGGAGATTCCGCTGTTTCCCGAACCGCGCGCTTCACTCCTCTTATAAAAAACCCCAAGCTCGACACCTTCTACTACCTCGAGCTCCTCGGGATCAGCGTCGGCGGCTCGCCGGTGCGCGGCCTCTCCGCCTCGCTCTTCCGCCTCGACGCAGCGGGAAACGGCGGCGTCATCATCGACTCGGGCACCTCCGTGACCCGGCTCACCCGACCCGCCTACATTGCCCTCCGAGACGCCTTCCGCGTCGGGGCCTCGCATCTGAAGCGTGCAGCGGAGTTCTCGCTCTTCGACACGTGTTTCGACCTGTCCGGGCTCACGGAGGTGAAGGTGCCCACGGTGGTGCTGCATTTCCGAGGTGCCGACGTGTCATTGCCGGCGACGAATTACTTGATTCCGGTGGATAACAGTGGGAGCTTCTGCTTCGCGTTTGCGGGAACTATGAGCGGTTTGTCCATAATTGGTAACATCCAACAACAAGGGTTCCGGGTCTCCTTCGACCTTGCGGGTTCTCGGGTCGGGTTTGCCCCTAGAGGTTGCGTTTGAGACTTGGGAAATGGGAACAACTCTTTCCCTGTTGTTTTCTAATTATGATTATCAATTATTGTTGCCATCTTTTTTTTTTTTTTAATGTTTAGAAACAAGGCTAGATTAGAGAAGGAAGGGGAGATCTCAATCTAGATCTGAAGGAGAAAACTAGGATTCAACAAAACGAGAATGTTTCTAGTTTCCACCCTTGGGTTGTGGCTTGTTGTGTTTTTATTTTTATTTCCCAATTAAATACTCCAACTACTCCAATCCAATCCAATACAAGGGTTATTCGACGAATTTAATCTTTCAATTGCTAGGTAGTACTATTACTGTACTAGATCTGTACATACTCGTGATATTCTTGTTTTTTATTTTCACGTTTTCAAGAAAGAAAAAAAAAACTGAAAACTCCACTAGCAATGCCAATGGTATCATGGTAAGATATTTTGTCATTATTCTCTTATGGATCATATATGATATACCCACCGTTTTATATATTCTACACTCCTATCTGTGCTGCGCTAACTGCGACTAATCTTATTGAACGCGCATGTTACGCATCTAATTTTTGATTCAATGAACCTGTATACGATTATTCACGAACTGTAATGTCAGCTCTTGTGTTTATTGAAAAATTATCATCTCGATTATTGATAGACTAGACTGACAAAATTGATAGAATCTCGAAAATGAATGAAATGATGTGTACTACTGGAAGAAATCGTGGAAAGACAAACACGTACGGAATGACTGTCATTTTCTCATTTTGGGCTTCCGTACGTCCATGACATAGTTGTGATTAGGCCTTGGCTTTTGATCAATTATTTGGATTTTATTAATTTTAAGTTTGAAATTAGATTGTATAATTAAATCAAGTTTAAATGAACATGAAATTTGATGCTTGATGCCTATTGATTGTCTCATAATACTTTAAAAAATGATTTATTAAAAGTATTTTTTTTGTATAATGCTCTCAAATAATTTGGAATGGCTTTCCCAGCTGGTGACTAGCCCCTAAAATTGCGACGGGTCACTTTTCCAGCCTTACACCTGGAGAGTGTTATAATGGGTAAGCAACATTTATCTTTATAGTCCCCCCATGGCCTATGATGATTTATATATACCTTGGCTGTAGCAGCCAAGACACATGCATGTTCTGGTGCCACTACATACATAGGTCAAAATGTGCAAATTAAAGCATCAAGCAGCTCATGCTTCAAAATTAAGAGGTATACGAGACAAATGGAGAAAATTGTCAAATGCAAGGAGCCAGGAGGTACTAGTAAGTGGTAACTTTGGAAAGACAAAAGCAGTTGGCTCTTTTCCACATTGATATGGAGTCTAGCTGTTAAAGGGAGATTATAAAGTGGAGAGGGCACTAAGCCACGGCAAGCTGCTTTTGAAAATCACAATGATGAAGTAACCTAAAACTGCCTGCAGAAATTGCACTAGCCTACCATTCTACTTTGTGGGTAATAATCTTTTTTCACGGAGGTTATATTAAATGGAACGTAACGTACCAGCAAACTGGGTTATTGACGTCCATAGCGTGGAAAATAGTTATTTACATGAGATAAATGGCACGTTAGGTTTAGACTTTTAAAACTCAAGTCCCACTCCCTCATTAGAAATTCATCTAAAATAAAATAAAATTCTTATTTTGTAATGAAGATTAAACCTTGTTTCCACCCTTGTATATTTTTTTTTTAAAAAAAGCTTCCACCATGCCAAATCGTCAATGTTGGAGCATGCTAGTAAAAAGTTGGACCTATACCACGCTTGGTCTTACATTCCTAACAGTGTGAACAAAAAGGAATCAAGGCATATTTTTGAAATTCACGTATTTAATTAATATTTCTAAATAGACCAGCGGATCTGCCTTCAATTCATCGAACTTGGGGTAGCAATTTCAATTGAATTTTACCAATGTATGAAACCTTATATATGATTGGCCGTACACAAATCGTGACCACTTTCAAAATTTCTTAATTTTGTATACAATGGTTAAAGAATAATCCGTCATGCCCAGCGAAGCTGCATGTGAAAAATAGATAGAACACAGATTTCAATTATGCAGGGGAGTATAGACAAAACTTCTCCGATCGATTCGTAGTAAAATATGTGCATTGTATGGGAAAAAATAATGGGTCCAACGAATCTAAATCCTATCTTTTGTCCCTGAGATGATATATATTATTTGTACAATCAAAAATCAATTTAATGTTAATGTTTAACTTTCGCATTCGTTAGCATGGTTTATGGTTCTAAAAAAATTGGTATAAATCCCACTAATTAAACAATAATGCAAGGGGACAAATAGCGTACTCGAAAAACTATCGTAATATTTACGGGAATCAAATGGATACAATTTTTTTTTAATGAGAATTTGATTATAATTTGTTTAACTTTAGAGACTAAATAAAAAATCAGAATGCTAAATCATAATTTTTTATTATATTGTTTTTGTTTATTTATTATCATTACATCTATCACCTTCAAAATATTAAATTGATTTAGATAGAGGGTTAAATGAGACACTGATGGGGGTGAAAATAAGTTAAGAATGTCCAATGAGGGTTTATAGCCTAATTGATTAAGTTTGACTTATTATGCAAGCCGTGTTAGCTGGTAGTAAGAAATAATTACGAAGGTGTTTCTTATAAATGTTGTCGATGTTCTATTCTAACCGTTATCCATATGAGAAAGTGGCTAATTTGTAGATGATAAAGAAACATGAAGAGGCCTATATACACAGTAGTATAAATAAAATAGTGAACACTTGGAAAACGACAGCCCGTTTCATCAAATAGAACCGTAGAGGCCTAGACGACGTAGCGCGCAAGCAAGGGGGAAAATCGCGACCTATATAAATTAGGGTTTTCAAAATCAGATACAGACGGAACGAAGAACAGTTAGTTTGAGATTTAGGACTTGATGGATACGGAAGAAGGAGCTCATGGAAAGGGAACACAGGTGGTATCTTTGATTGAGAAGGCCACCAACTCCACCGCGCCGGAGGTCGATCCCCGCCTCCTAAAGGCCATCAAGACGGTGGTTCGCTATTCCGATTCGGAGCTCCGCCTCGCAACCCAAACCCTTATGGATCTCATGAAGCGTGACCACTCTCAGGTACTCTTCCCTTTTCAATTATCATTATTAAGGTTTCACTTTCTTCTCTGCTGGTTTCCAATTAGGGTTAATTGAATTCTGCCATCAATAAATTTCATTTTTGAATGAATAGCTTGATTCAAATGACAAATGAAAAAGCGAAACTTTAATACTTTATTTTTATTCTTCCTGTTATGGTTGATTCTATAATCGTGATAAGATGATGAAATCTCATTCATTTTATTGGTACGTTGAAAAATGAAAAAACTCACCCACTAGCTCAACCCCTATTTTAACTTTCAGATTACAACTGTCATCTCCAGCACAAAGTCCTCAGGTTGACCTTGACAGATATGTGTTGCAGGTCAGGTACCTTGCGCTTCTAATAATTGATGAGCTCTTCATGCGTTCAAAGCTTTTTAGGGCCCTTGTTGTTGAGAACTTGGATCAGTTGCTGAGTTTGAGTGTCGGGTTCAGGCGAAATTTGCCACTTCCTGCTCCGCCAGCTGTTGCGTCTGTTTTGCGTTCCAAGGCCATTGAATTTTTGGAGAAGTGGAATGTGACGTTTGGGTTACATTACAGACAGCTCAGATTGGGTTATGATTACCTGAAGAATACTCTCAGGCTCCAATTTCCTAACATACAAGCTAACTTGGAGCGGATTCAGCAGGAGAGAAGGGAAAGGGAGAGGAGGTCAAAAGAGATTTTGTTGAGCAAGTATGAGTCTTTGAAGGAGAATTCACCTTCAATAAAGGGACCCATTCTGTCTACGATGGATGAGATTGATGAATGTTTGGAGATTTTGCATGCAAAACAGGAGTCTGTGTCAGATGATATCTTAGATAATGAAGAACTTGGTGACTTCTGTTCTTTGGAGCTGCAGCAGCTTCGTCTTGAAGCATTGAAAGAAGGGGAGAAAGTTTATGAGGACAGTGATAACAAGGTAGTTTTTGATACATTGAGGGAGCTATACAAACTTCTGGTCACAAAGCATTTGGTTTCCATCCAAGAGTGCATTTCTGTTCTAGTAAGAGTTGAAGTAGCCGACAATAGATTCAGAGATTCCATTTTGAAAGAGTTTGTTGATATCCAAAATCGTCTGAAATCAGTTAAAAATAAATGTGAAGAGGCTGGTTGTTCTCTTTTAAACTCATCAAAACATGACGAGGAAGATTTTTGGGAGGAGGGTAATGTTGTATCTATGGAAATCTCATCTAGTGCAACCAACAATAAAAATAAACATCTTGACGTGGCATCAACTTCCCATAAAATGAGTAATGATAATCTTGGTTTGCACAATAAAGAGTCTAATGATTCTGGTACGGACACCCTGCTTCATCGAGGACGTGAAGTTGAGCCAAACTCTCCAAGGAGTAAACTTCAAGCCGAAGCTCCTGTGGTACGATGGAGTTCTTACCTGGATAACTGGGGTTCAAACAGGGTTTTTATGGCTAACCAGCGGGGTTTGGAGCTTGAAAGTCACTGGGGTAGGGTGGACAATGATGCAGTTATTCCAGCTGATAAAATTGCCGAATTGAATGTTCACGCAATGCCTTATGAAGAAAAGCAAATTGAGATCCAACCATGCCTGACTCCTTTGAGGAAAGGAGGATTATGTCAGAGAAGAGATCTGAAAGTTTGTCCATTTCATGGTCCTATCATTCCGCGAGATGATGAAGGGAGGCCACTCAATCAGAACTCTTCAGAAGACATGAATATGGATTTAAAGACTGATTTAGTAGAGCAGTTAGCAAAACAAGCAGAGAAAAATGTTCGTGAAAGAGATCAAGAGGTGGCAAAGAAGAGAGAAATTGATAAACAGTTGCTGAAACGTGCAAAGCTAGCTAAAGTTCGGGAACACAATGAAGCTGTTTTACGGGATGCTGCTTTGGCTTCTACTTCAAGATCAGCCACACTTGGAGAAGATGGGGAGGCAACTAATGAAGATAAACTGTCTGCCAGAGATAAGAAGCAAAGTCTCGCTTCCATGCTGCGAAAGAAAGTAACATCTAAAGATAGAATAGCTCAGAAACTTTTAAGTTCACGGGCAAGGGTTACTGCAGATAGGCAGCATGTGTCATGTGAAGATGCCAAATATAGAGAAGCCTTCCCAAATCAATGGTGAACTGAGTATACTCTTTTTTGAGCTTGTCTGATTACTCCGAAGTCTTAACAATACTTCAGAGTCAACTGTATTTTGGGTAAAACCTTGCCTGTGAGTCATGAGGCTGATTAGTCGAATTGAGTAAAATAAAATAAAACAAAACAAACTACTCATCTATTCATTTATTTTTCTGCATAGTTTTTTCTTTGTGGGCAGACTCATAAGGATGAAGGGAAGCAGTTGTTTGGCCAGTTTATTATTTTAAAATTTATTTCCCATATTTTTTGTAACATATTCAGCATATGGTAGGTACCAGAGGATTACAAGTTCGGCAATGATGCCAAATTACAATTTCACTTGGATTTGTTAACCTTAACTGCTTAGTAACGAGTCTTCAATTCATTAATATTTGTTAGTTGTTACTAAATGTCAAAATCACATAAAAGCACATTGACATTGGATTTCTATCCCTGAGTAGATGAAGTTGTGGTAGTGATACACACCGGATGGAACCCAGGAAGGTGCCATAAATGGTTTCCATTGACATTAAAGAAGGGCAGTTCAGCTGTCAGTGAAGTGGTCTGAGTTGTTGCTGCTGCTGGTTGACCCTCATGACTACTTTGCGAATTATTTCTTTCCCCATCAAGAAGATACTATTGCAAAGAAAAGCACAATCCCTCTCAATATAGAAAATCTTGCGCTTACTCCATCACCACCTAGATTTAACTTCAGACGTTGTTTCATCAGTAAGTGGATTTTTATTTTAGTTTTTATGATTTCAAAATAAAGGGCGTAGGAAGGTGGAGCAGAGTCACTAAACTAGAAAAAGAAATATTCCTTTTGCCCCATTTTTTTGGCACCAAACTGAACGTCTGAACTTTTTCTGCTAATTTTTCTGTTGTATGGTTATCATTTGTGGTTCGCGAGGGAAACTTTTGTCAGCACATACCACTTGGGCTAAAATTTGACAAAAAAAATAAATTAATGCCTTTTCTTTAGGCATGGTGAATTTGCCTTGAAGCAGCGACGAATCGGAGTCATTTTCTGATGCCAATATTTTATTGCACACGACGGGGGTCAGCTCTCATAAAATTTAGGGTTAACAAAAGGAAAGCTTACATTAGATTTTTTGTTGCAAGTGACATTATTCGCTCTAATCTTTCCTTGGAAATCGTTTTCTTACCATCATATTTAACCCCGCAAACCTCATTATTATGCATGACTTTCCTAAAGCCAAATTGTTATTATGGCTTTCTTCTGTTGTCTTCATGCCAGTAGTAAGTAATACTATCAAGATTTGAGAACCAAAATTGAAGGAAAAAATCTAACAGAATGTGATTCATTAATTTTAATTATATGCATGGGTAGGATGAGAGCAAGGACACGGGAAGATTACGATAAGTTTAGAACTTTCATGTACGTTTTATTTATTATTTATTTATTTAAGTTTGTAAATGTTAACATTATTTCTAAATACGTTATTTTACTTTTATTTCCCTTCCATTTTACTTTCCACTTGGCCTGTGAAGCACTCCTTAACAGTAAAAGTCAAGGAAAAATAAGAAAAAGGAAAGATTTACAAATAAGACAAGATATGCACGATAAAAGTACAAGGAAGTAATTATGACGACGTTTACCAGAAAAACAAAGGGAAAAAAGAAGTCAAGATCAGAAGGACCTAATAATAATTAAATTGTCATCTTATCAACAAGAGTAGCATAGAACCAAACAATTTTCCGGCCAAAAATTTCTTCTAAATAGTTCGTAGAGCATCCATAAGGTATACGTGTTTTAAGAGTGTCCTCAAATGACGCAATCGTATGACTAACGACAATTAAGTCCACAAATCAATAATATAAAAAGAGAAGCAACACTTTGAACACCCAACTAAGAAACTAAATGTTTTTCAAACTGCGGATAAGCCTGACATCCACGCCAAAATAATTGATAGTGGCATAGTGGACCTATGGTATATGAATATGAATATCCATCCATTCTACACAAAAGTGAAGGTGTAGACCCCCGCAAAGCAATCATTCAAATCAAATTGCGCTCCCTTGAATATTGCACACCATGATACCACCACATGCCACAATTCTAAAGGACTTCAAAAAAAAAAAAACCCAGCTATTTCCAATTGGCATCATGATCCAGGTTGGGAAAATGGCTAATTAATTCCCTTGTTAAATTAAATACTAATGTTGTGATATAGTTCAATCATGATGCCATTGGTGCTAAACTAAGAGTTCTTAATACAAAAATTTGCCTTTTAAAAAATATTTTGTGATATAATTGACAAATAACACTATCTTTTAAGTACAGTACTTAGAGTTTTAATTTGAGATATGTTTGGACAAATTTATTCAAAAATACTTACATGATAAGAAATAAAAAAATTATAAACTAAAATTAACTTATATATAAACTAAAACAAACTTTTAGTAAAAAAAATTATTTTTTTATTTTTTTCTTTGTTTCTCTTATACTATTCCTATTTATAAGACTTAAATTAAAAATGATATTTTTTTTTACTTTTTATAAGATAAATATAATATTATTTATATTAATTATTTTTAGATTAAAATACTTTTAGATAAATAAGAGAAATATTAAATTGATAAATTAAAAGAGAAAGAATAGTATTAATGACAATTTTTTTATAGAAAAATATATAAATTTATGATATATTTAAACTAATTATTTTTTAAACCAAAAGTAAAATATATTTTTAGAAAGAAAATATCTAAACATTCATTTAATCTTTATGATAAAAACATCTTAAGAAATCTGTCTTTTAAATAAATTTTCATTTCAACAAATGAATCTCTAATTTTGGGTCAAAGATACCTGAAAAAAAGAGAGAAGAAAATCCCTTATTAAAATTAGTTTACCTTGACAATGGCATAGCGAAACATTGTGATAGAAAAAGTTTACTATCATTTACCTGCCCCTTAAATAATAAATGAGTAAATGAGTACAGTACTTCCCTTGATCTACATTTTCTTCTCTCTCTTCATTCTCCAACCTCTACGTTATTCTCCTCCATCCCGATCTCTTTATTGTCTTCTTTCTCTCTTCCTGGTTTTCGTTGGAGAATCCTGAAAACCGCTTGATTTTAATCAAAGGGTCATCAGGATTCGGGCACCCATATCTCGTATCACTCCTTCTCTCCTCTGTTGTCTTAGAAAGAAGACCAAGAAAAGCATCAATTTTTGCAAGCAATCTTCTTCTTTTGCCCTTTCTCTTGTCTTAAACACACACACACAACAACCCAGCTGCTGAAGCTGAAGCATCACAACTCACACATGATTCGAGTGGCCACAAATTAAGCGTGTTGGTGTTATGAGTGAGAGAATGGAATCGAGTAGCATTGAGAGCAGCACTGTATCATCGATGACTATGATGGAAGAGGATGAGCATCCCCATCAGTTTTCTTCAATCTCGAAGCTTCATAGCAATGGCCCCACCACTACCAGTGTCCATGACCTTCTTGAATGCCCCGTTTGCACCAACTCTATGTACCCTCCCATCCATCAGGTACTTCTCTTATCTGATCCATTTTTGCCTTTTGGGTTTGCTTCCAAAAATTCCTTGATTTGTTTCTTTCCTGTTATGTTGTGTCTATATGATTTGTTTGTGCCCGTATTTGCTTTCCTCTTTTTGATTTGCTCCTATTAAAAGAGGATTTTTTTTAATGGGCCTGTCTGGTATGAAGGGTTTGGATTTTTTTATCATAACATCCAAGTCTTAGACAAAGAGCATGTACAATTGTTGTTGGGAAGTATGTTTTATTCACCCTTTTTTTTTTAAAAAAAAACTGTGTAGATCTTATGTTTTGCTGGAATTTCATTTTGTATGATTCCGCTTATCAAGGTTGAAGATTTGGTTGCTATGATGGGTTTTACTTTGATCAAGGATTGGGTCTGACAAATCTTTTTCTTAGATTGAGTTCCTTTTTTTTTATACCTGTATTTCCTTGTTTGCTTACGTTGAAATTAGGATTGGTGATGGATGGAGGGGGCAATATTTAAGTAAAATTTTCATCAAGCCCTACTAAATTCCACTCAAGTCATTGTTGTGATTTTTCAGACGAAGGTATGGCGTGAACATATATGGCTATAAAAAGGGCATAATCGTTATGTTTAGGTGGAAAATTTCACTAGGGTAACTGTGTAGATAGGGATTCAAAAAGAAAAGAAACTTAAATGCATCAGATTTTAGGCTATATAACTTCTTTTCGCTATGAGTAAGGGGAACTTTAATCATAATCAGTTTTAGTTAATTGAGCAGATAAGGATGTTAGAAAGGCTTGAAGAAAAGAAAAAAACAAGCAAGGCATACGGGGTTTGCGGCTTACTGGGGATTGCTAGAAGGAGTTATTGTTTCTAACTAATTTGAATGCAAAATTTTCACTTACGGCATGTTTATTATGCCTGTTCCAACCTTGAGGAACCAGAGAATCGTTTTCATGTGTCATAGTTTAAAATCTTTTATTTAGTTTCTTCTTTGCATATTGTAATAAGAGAAATGCTAGCAAGTAGCAACACATTTTTTTATTATTGGATATAGGTCTATTCTTAAAAAAGCCAATGCTTGCTTTTAAAAGTGACCTATTTACCAGATAACTAATTTTAATATGTTAAAGAGCGTGTTGTTGGCATTGCTCATCACAATAATTGTCTTGGTTGTTTATTAAGATCTCACATCGGCAAGACTTGGGCAATCCTCCCACCTTGAGCAATTGGGATTGAGTTAGATTCAAGGTACAAGCATTTGGGAATTGGGAGAACTTATGAAAATAACTTGTGATATCTCCATAAGCTGTTTTCAGATTATTTTCTTAAGTTCTTCAGGATAACTTATGAAAACAGCTTATTAGTTATATATAAATAATTTAATCCTATTTTCTATTCAATTTATAAAACAACTTGTACTTAACCACTTGTATGGTAAGTACTGTTCAATAAGTGCTTAATTAAATTGTTTACCTAAACACATCCTAATTTTAGCAAAAAACATCTAGAATTAATTTTTATGCCAAACACAGGTATCTCTCAATGTTGTTTGAGATATTACAGCACATATCCAAATATGCAGTTATTAATTTATAATGAAAAGTAAATGGAATGGAAAAAATAAAAGGATCAGGTGTTACGTTCTATTTTTGCTGTGAGATCAGGTGTTAGTTAATTCAGTATCTTAACACAATGAATTCCCTTCATTCATCACAAGTCTTATGACATGTAGCTTACATATTTGCAAAAATGTGTCAATGTGATCAATCAAATCTAGTGTTAACTTAAGTTTTGTTATGTGATTAATCAAATCTAGTGTTAACTTAAGTTTTGTTGTGTGCTCAGTTATTTCAGCAAAGTAGTGGAGCATTTTTTCAGCTTTTGTCATTATAATGTGAGGAATATAATTGGTGTATTGTGCATAGCATTATATTGTGCATTTTGATTATATTATTTTGTCATTGAAACCTTCTGTCCTTGTCCTTGTACAGGTTACTAGATCTATAGTTGAATAATGATGCTAACAAAACAGTGACTTATTCTTAAAACCAATTTTTTTATGCAGTGCCACAACGGGCACACACTTTGTTCAACTTGCAAGACAAGGGTACACAACCGATGCCCAACTTGCAGGCAGGAACTTGGCGATATAAGGTGTTTGGCATTAGAGAAGATAGCAGAATCACTTGAACTGCCTTGCAGATACATCTCTCTTGGGTGTCCAGAGATATTTCCCTATTACAGCAAACTCAAACATGAGGCTATTTGTAACTTCAGACCATACAACTGCCCTTATGCCGGGTCAGACTGCTCGGTGGTTGGGGATATTCCATGCCTTGTCGCTCATTTAAGGGATGACCACAGGGTTGATATGCATTCTGGATGCACTTTTAACCATCGCTATGTCAAGTCCAATCCCATGGAAGTAGAAAATGCTACATGGATGCTAACGGTATCTATAACAATTATGGACGTCCTTCTTTAGGGTGTAATGCTATATGGGATGAACTTGATATGACATTCATTGCTATGCATTTTCAGGATATTCCTTCATTTCATGCACAAGCACACACCTACATTTTGGACTTCTTCAAATCCCATCCAAATTGTTAACGCATTCTTGTTTATGTTAGGTTTTCCACTGTTTTGGTCAGTATTTTTGCCTCCATTTTGAGGCCTTCCAGCTTGGCATGGCTCCGGTTTACATGGCGTTCCTCCGATTCATGGGGGATGAAAGAGAGGCGCGGAACTACAGCTACAGCTTGGAGGTGGGAGGAAATGGACGTAAACTAACTTTTGAGGGGAGTCCAAGGAGCATTAGAGATAGCCATAAGAAGGTCAGAGACAGTCATGATGGTCTCATCATTTACCGCAACATGGCACTTTTCTTCTCAGGTGGAGACAGGAAAGAGTTGAAGCTACGAGTAACAGGAAGGATATGGAAAGAACAGCAAAACCCTGAAGGTGGAGTGTGCATACCCAACCTGTGTAGCTAGGTTGATTGCATATTCTCTTGAATTCTATTTCTTGCTGTAGATAATTTGAGAAGTGTTAATCTTTGAATGGTGAATGGTTATGGGGATTTAACTTCCAAAAAAGAAAAAAAAAACTGAGTTCTAACCAAGATACTTTATCAGATATTTGGTCTCCTACTTGTATCATATTCTAAATCACTTGAGATTCTCAAAAATATTTAAAGGGGTTGTTACTTTTCAGCATGCTTTGGATTTATACTTCTCTTTTCATTCCGAACCGGATCAAGTCCCAAATGGATCAGAATCAATGGTGAACAACTCGGAGATAGCAAGTTTGTACCTTTTGAATTAAAAAAAAAAATAGTTTAGGTCAAAATATTTTAGCTACTACTTTTTTTACAAACGTTAAAATTATCTTTAGGTACAAAAGGCTACAAAATTTTCAAAAAATAATATTTATTGGCATATTTGCAGGATAAATATAATACTCCCTAGACTCCTTGGTGGCTTTTATGAAAGGTTTAGATTATACACGCTTGTACTAATATAAAGTAAATAGCTATTACATTGAAAAACATTATTGCATTACAAGCTAAACTGAAAAACAGCATTATTGCATTACAAGCTAAAGGAATTAGCAATATGATAGCGTCAATTGCATTACCCTACTGGCAATCTTAATTCAAGAAATCCCTTTAACTTGAGTATTCCTGTGCTGCGTTCATAAATGCCTAACGAACCTCCGGGATTTAGAGACTGCGACTGGTTGGTATAGAAGAGGTGAAAACCACGCACATATTAAAATAAGAGTTAAAAATGAAGGAGGATTTGTTGATACTAATTACTATGTGGTTAAACACTTTCAACACCTAATTATAAACTTTTGTAAAATGTAGAATTAATTAATTTAATTGTTAAATTTTGGGATATATTATAATTATAATGCATATCAAATTTTTAATTTTTTTATTCATATGAATAGGAGATAGTATTAGGAAATTAATAATAACTTACACATCCTACATAACCAATCAAGAAAATAGATGTTATATTTTTTAAAATTAATAAAATTTGGCAAATTTGATATATTTCATGAAAACTTTCAATTCTATGGTTTGATCAATAAAATTTACCTTTTGTGAAAAGTTATCAAGTAAACAAGACTTATAAGCGATGTCCACACACACATAAAAGGATAGGATAGGAAATAACACATTTAATTATATTGTATCCACATACTGTAAAAACCACTTCATTATCCACATTTCCATTTTCACACTCCTAACAAGAATGTTGAAACAAGACAACACTCACTACAGGACAAGAATGTTAAACTACAATTCAAATTTAAAAAAGATATCAACAACAATCTTGAAAGAATTTGTTAACGGCAGGAAACTACCAAAAAACAAAACCTAGGGAGTTAAGCTAAGAATGGTTTGACATTCCAACCAAAGAAAGTAGATTTCCTTTGTCAAGAACTAAAAATCCAATTATTTGAGCTATACATATGTACGTGAACATATGTACACACTGACATGTATATACTAGCTACTAGAATTCAATGCTTTTATAAACGAGCTCTGACAATCTCATCGAGGCGCAAGTCCATGATTTGGGAAACAGCATCCAGCAATGTAGCTTCACTTGTGCCAGGAAGAACAGAATCCAGTGCTGCTTGTACTATTTCTTCAATCACAGATTCCTTGTTCAAGGATTCTCTGCACATCAGGTTTCCAATGGCAAAAGGGGTCAATCCTCTCTCTACCCCTTTCTTCAAAAGCATGGTTGAGATCCTAAGAGTGCGGGCACATTCAACTGGCAGATCCCATCCATGAAACTTTAAAAGGGCAATATCTTCTTCAGCATCCAGTGACTTTATGTAGTCAATAGTTTCTGGGGAGTATGGCTGGCGAGCTTGAGGCCAGTAAAGCCACTCAAAGGTACAATCTTCAAACTGTTGGAATGGCAAATATGTCAAAATGATTGCAATATAGTAGAATGTAGAGTGATAAATAAAGGGAAAATATAGGATATAGAAGCATAACCACATGCATTAAAGCACAACCAAGAGAGCATAAAATAAGGAGCTTACGCTTGTGGGCAGGCAGTATCCATGATCAATTGGAATCAGAACAGACTGGTTGTTGTCCTCCTCTTTGCTGATCAAAATATTCCCAGCATGCCTATCTGCATTAGCCAGTCTTATGTCCAAAACAGTAATTTTATGTACCTCCTTTACTGGGAAAGCCCCCGGGCCCATATCTTCACAACTTCCACTATTTTCTGTGAACATTTGCAAGGAGCCAATCTTAGGAGTAAATTCTCTGGGATAGTTGAATGATTTATGCAAGCACTTAACCATCAATGTTGGGGGAACACCAGCAAAGCCCTTCCCATCACCAAATAACGAGCGGCGCCCACTCAATGGATGGTCTAGAACATAGGCTGCAACTTCCCTGAATGCTCCTTGACCAACTCTTGTACCCTTTTTTAAGCCTTCGCCATCTAATGACAAAGGAAGACCTCGAGGGTTATTCAGAGCCATTGGCTCTTCATCAATAGGCTTAAAAACAGACACATACTTTTGCCCCGCTGAATCAATCATAAAGTAAGCCCCTCCTGTACCCTCTGCAGATCTGATTGGATATTTGCCACTGCCAAGTCCATCATATGTAGAGTTCACCATATTCCAAATAGCTGGAGCTAATTCAATTTTAGGGTTAATAATAACTGGCTCCAAAATAAAATCTCTATCGGGAGGCTTCCTCGGCACAGCTCTTTGAATGACATCAGACTTCCTAATAGTATCTTCTTTACCAACATCATAACTTCTCCTGTTAGTATTTCCATTGACATCATTTTTTTTCTTATTAATCAAATCTTTTGCTACAATGGACAACTCAAGGGGCCTCCTCTGAACTTTAACATGTTTTTTTCTCACAAACAGATGTACCACTGCATCATTATGTTTGCAGCATATTTCATCAATAAGCCTCTGGTCCTCAAGCCTTTCCCCATTGCACACAAGCTCCTGCTCCTCAGGATCATCAAACTGTTTCTCCCTTCTGGCAATCCGCCGCTTTATGTACCCGACATCCCTGCCTCGTTCGACCTGAAACGTGAATTCCTTCCCACAAGAAGTTTTCACACTGATGACCTGAAGATCTGACAGTTTGATTATCAAATGCAAAACATTTCCATCGGTTACTCCATAGTCCTTGAGCAGCGAATCACTTCGCGCAAGCTCTCGGCCAGCATAAACCAACTTCTGCTTGTTTGTTAAAAACGGAAGGCTTTCAGACCTTTGGATTTTGAATTTGACAGATTCAATGGTATCCCACTCCATAACACGGATGGGAGTCAATGAGCCAGAAAAGGAGAGGTATATGAAAATGGATTTATCTTCCAAAGACAAGTGTGATGGAATTGGAAAAGGGAATGCCATTGGTGAGAGCAATGGCTCAGTGGGAACCACACTAAGAGTAGAGACACCGGCAGATGACATTTTCACTATTGATATCGAACAAGAGAATGAATGCAAAACAAATTAAGCTTGAAACAAAGAATCAAACCCCTAAGAACCTACAAATGTCACAAAAACACTGCCATTTTTGTACAATTAGGCTACCTAGGGTAATGATTAGATTACACACTCTTGCCCAGGTCTCCAATAACAACAAACTTTAACAAGAAGCTACGATCTTTTTAAGAAAAAGATTCAATCTCCATTTCCTCATCTCAGAAGCCTAAGATTTCTAAAAGCGGAACAAATCACAAATGGGTCTAAATCTGAACCAATGACAAAAAGCTCAAAAAGAGAGAGAGAGACAAAGAGGGCAGATTCTTACCACCCCCCAAGAAGCTGATCAAAACGACGCCGGAGTGAAAAACAGATGCAAGGGGTTATTGAATCGAAGGCAGGAAGAGGTGCGGATTATGAATGTAGCAAACCAACTCAATTATTCAGAAAAGAAAAGGGTTGCTGTTGACTCTGACAGAAAGCGAAAGAAAGAGAGAAAACATCGTATAAGCGCGTGTAGCCGCCTGGTATAGTATAGTATACGGAGTACAAAGCTTCAGTTTTTCATGAAAGAACAAACAAAGTCGCTATCTACCTATATCTACATGTATGTATGTATCTATGTAGTGGTGGGTTTAATTTAAGGTCATTTTTGTCCTCTTACGTTGAGAAGAAGAAAATGGAAGAAAGAAAGGTTCCTTCACAGTGACACGGCGTAACCAATCAAGAATGAACGCGTTGATAGGGTAACCTGACGTGGAGGAACCCACGTAGTATTCTCAGCCACTTCACCATAATTTTTACTGTGTATTTGTACGTATTTTGAATTAATTTCAAAATTAAAGGGGATCTAGCAACTAGCAAGGAAGGCACCGTCTGTTACTTTAACGTTCATGCTTGTGTTGTGTAATCCATGAGGTGTGTTTGGATGCGTGTTAAAAAATTTGATTTTAAAAGAATGTAATTTATATTTAAATATTTTATTCTAAAATTAAATTAAAAATAATTTTTAATATAAGATTTTGAATCTAGTATAAAAATTATTTCAATCAAAAATGAAATTTCTGATTTATTCCGATTCTAGGATGATGCCTTGTGTTGTGTCCGATTCTAGTATATTTTATGAACTTTTTGTCTTCAGGTAAAGTTGGGCAAGAGGGAGAACATTGCAAACTGAATTATCTAATAGTAACACGTTATTTAGATTTGCTGACTCATTTTTCTTTAGCTTTATCATCAAATAAACTTCAAACAGCAATGCATTACAACAAGGGAGCACAAAACAAAGAAAGTTCAACCTACCATAATATAGGTAAGAACAGGCTAAACTGAAATAGATTTCGAATTTGTTTGAATAAAATTATTCGTAAACACTTTTAAGATGATTTTTTTTTCATAAATTAAAATTAACTTATAATAAATTAATTTATAAAATTTCTTTCATATTAATTTTTTTAAAAAATTATTTTAACTTATGCATACATTTATTTAACTTTGAAATAAATTATTTCACTTTTTCTTCTTATTTTCTTTAAATGTGTGTTATGAAGAAGTTTTATCCAAATATATTTTTAATAATACTTGAGTGTGAATGTCTGGTATATTTTCAAAATCTAAGGGCTGAACCTAATTTAATTACTACTATAATATAAGCTAGTTTTGACTTTGAGGTTCAGCTTAGCCACCTTAAAATTTTAACTTATCCAAAAAGTTTGTTTTATAACAAGACTTTAAATAAGTATAAAAAAAGACCATTTGTAATCAGGATAACAATTGCTTTTAAAATAAACCAACAAATATATAATCTGATAATAAAGTGTAAAAATTTAATATAATATTATTATTCTTATAGGCTCACATATTATTATTATTATTTACTAAATAAGTCAACCTATTAGACTTAAAAAGATTTTTTAACTGACCTAAATAGCTAAATAAGTTCTTAAAAATTTATTGTCATGACTTAATAAACAGGCATGGCTCCAGAATGCTTGAAGATGGCTAGGTTATAAACGTCCTGCTTTTGACTTGATCAATTTTTACTTTTAAGACTTGTAACCCGGTTATATGTAGTAAAGTAGGAAGGCAAGGATTCAAGAAGGATGAAGGGGAGTATTTCAGGCGAGGTCTCAAGGGATTTTATTGCATATGGCAATTTAAATGGTCAGATTTCTGGTGTAAGACACTGAAGAAGAAAAAAAAATCTCATTTACATTCTACTACGGTTGATTATTTGTCCTTTAGATACAGTGTACTGATTAAGCAGGCCATGTCATATACCATAAGGCAACATCAGGGCAAACAATGATATCAATACAGTTTGACCAAAACTGGCATTGGAATCAATCACCTAAGCTCCCACCATGTAAGCTTGACAACAGAAACAGGCTACTAAAAAGCCAAGCAGAGCACCAGCAAAGACTTGAGAAGGAGTGTGACCTAGAAGTTCCTTCAGCTTCCTTTCACTAATTGGATGCCCTTGAAACAGGTCAGCCACAATCAAATTAAGCACCTGTGTCCAGCCACATTTTCTGGTCAAAGATTTTCTTCAAAGTAAAAAGGAAAACGCATTCAAATTACTACATAAAAACTGGACAGTGAAAACAGAACTCTCCTATCGTTTAAGGGAGACATCCTGATAACCTAAAGAACAATAGCAATAAAAAAACATTGGAGTATGCTGACTCAAAAGTGCACGAGTGATAGTTTCAAGATCTCTGACATTTTTGGTAAACCTCAACAAGGAAGGCGTTAAAACATCATACTTGATTGTCATGGAATACATATGGAATGCAAATGATAATAAAATATGCATATATGATGATTTACAAGCTAACAAAATGATATTCACTCCTAACTGATGACTTCGGAGCACTAGTGGACCTTCGGACATAAATATCAACATGACACCATAATTTCTGCTTCTTTCCAGTTCAAGTAAAAACAATAAGTAGCATCATAATAGCATACTTCAAAAGTAAAAATAAGTAGAGTACAACTTGGGAAGAGCAACGACTTATTAATGGAGAAACAGCTATTTTTGGTGGCATAATAAAACCTAGCTAGTTTCTGGTGATCTAAGCTTAGCTTTTGGTTAACAACATCCTCTAAAACTTCAAATTAACAGCCACCAAGAGTCCAAGACAGAAGAAAACCAAATATTTGCAAATCAATAAGTAATTTCTTTCAGCACTTAAAATTTAAGGTTCCACATCCACAGGAAATAAAGGTACATTCAAGGATAATGTCTCGGATGTGAACATATATACATTTGCATCCACTAGGTAACTGTTTGAATAGGTATTTGGTCCTCCCTGCATCACAGCTGGGGAAAATCAAATGTGATTTTGGCCCCAATGATTATAACTTATAAGAAATCTTAACACTTATTACAAGCAAGGGCCAATCACTGTCAGCACTTTGATCATTCCATAACCCATGTTAAAGATCGCCATATAGATCATCTTATATAACAGGAATCTCATAGTATGAACTGGGACACTAAACGTATGTTTAGATATGAGTTAATGTAATGACTCGCATTTTATCTCAAATTCACATCAATTTGACAAAATGATACAGAATCTAGTATTATCTGCTTCTGTATCGACGACGTGAGTCTACTGCTGGCAAATGGGTAACCAAATACGCAATATGGACCTATTTGGGTAAGTTTCTCTAGAAGCACTTCTAGGAAAATAAAATAAGAAGAAAAAAATGAGATGAATTTCTCCATAAGTTAAAATGAACTCTTTATTAGCTAACATGTAGATGTCCTCTCATCTTTTGGAGAAGTTATATGAGAGAGCTTTTACAAATTAGCTAATGGAGAATTCATTTCATTTTTTTCTTCTCTTAGAAGTGCTTCAAAGAGCTTACCCAAACAGGCCCTAAATCTAGTATTATCTGCTTCTTCTTCTTTTTTTTTTCCTCCCTTGGGCTTATTTGCAGTAATTCAAGAGGGGAGAGATCTTCTTAATGTTCCAAAAAACTGAATTTGTTTCCAGCTTTATGGCATTCTCATGTTAGTTACTTTGTTTTCATTCCAACAAACAAGGACGAGGTGGGGTGTATTGTATTTTATTCCCCCCAGGAAAATTGGAAGTTATCGTACGATTAGTATTAACTTCCAGTAACTTCCATTCCACTCTCACTGTTTTCTTTTCTAATTTGAACAGTGAAAAAATTCCCATAAAATAACTAAATCGTAACTAAACATTACCAGCAAAAAAGAAAACAAACGGCACTTAGGGAAATCAGTATTCATGTCAGTAACTGTTAATAAGACCTAATAAACCACTTTGAGTGAGTCACCTGAGCTTGCATGCCAGCGTGTCTTCTAACGCCAATAGCATCATACATGACAATGAGGCTGAAGCCGAGGCAGACCGGAAAGAGGGAATCGGCGACGCCGTGGCAGATGGCGACGGAGGTGGAGAGGGCGGTGCAGAGGGCGGAGTGGGAAGAGGGCATTCCCCCGGACGCGAACAAGAGCCTCAAATCCCATTTCCTCTCCATGAAGAAATTCAGAAAGACCTTCATGGACTGCGCTATCAGCCACGCCAGCAGCCCCGACACGAAGGTGGGGTTGGCTGCCAGCGTGGCAACGAAGGGACTTATCCGAAGCTTCGCGTTTGCGGTCACGCTGAGCAGGGCCACACCCAAGCCTCCGTGGTTTCGACGGGGCTGCAAAGCACTCACCTTTACTCTTGTTGGGGGTGTGAAGTGTGTGAGAGAGAGGGGGATGCAATTATTGAATGGTCGGAGTGTGGGTGTTAGAGAGAAGAGAGAGTCCATGAGTTGGGCTTTGTGTGATTGGGTGGTTCAGTCAGCATTTCAGTCTTATAGAAACATGGCGTGGGTTCTTCTTCTACGTACTTGGCACCAGCAGCATCGGAAGAAGCTTCAAATTCCGTTTTTGATTAAGTTTATGTAGCGGGGATAAGAATGTGCTTCGGCATAATTTAATGGACAAATTAGGCATATTCCTTTCATTGCAAGGAGAGGCTTCCCTGGCCCCATATTATCCTCTGCGGATTACTTTTACTACAAACATTCACTTCTTTCTGATTTTCATTAACATCCGTACCCTTGTACACCCTAAATTTAATAAGTCAATTTTATAAAAATATAAATATTTATTATCTATTGTCTTATGAAAAATAAGAGAAGAAACATATCATTATTAAGGGGATATCTATTGTTGGTAATCACAATAAAACAACATAGTGCTCTGTCTACAGTAGAATTAAGTATGACTAAAAAGTCTAAATTTTATTTAAACGCATTTAAAAATTCCTGCGAGTACAAACTAAGAATTGGCAAATGGCAAGTTACTATATTATAAAAAAGTTGAATGAAAGAACGGATATAAATGTTAAAAAAAACCTCATTTTATAGAAAAATAAATAAAACACCAGATGGGCTAGAAAGAAGTATAATAAATGATACATTTATTATCTAATGACCCTGTAAATTTACACTTCATCATGTATAAAAAAAAAAATCAACTTAAGATTATTTACTAAAGACATAGTATTTGGAGATCTGGAGGCAAGGGGTGAGTCTGAAGTTCAATAAGAAGTCAAACGTCAACCATAAACAGTGTGATGCTTATTTGGAATAGTCTTTCAAATTTAGCAAAGAATGGAACAGAATCCCCTATGTTCGGTGTTGACAACGGTTTATGCGTAACCCCTTTTGTAACAAAAAAACAAACGCGCAATACTACATATTTTCTTATTAAGAGACATAAATAAGTTCCACAACAACTAGTTACAAGACAGCATCAGGAGGAGTCAGGATCCAAACCTATCTCTGACTCTTTGTCTTCTTCACTTTCCTTCCATCCTTTCTTAATTACTACTTCAAATCTTTGGATATTCAGTGCTTGCTTAATTTTGGTGGATATTCCCCACATCTTTCTCTTGTACAAGCATGCATGTTGTTCCGTTCTTCTTTTAAACCTTCTTCATTTTTCTTGAATAACATGAGAAGGCGCAAATCAAGGTTTGCATTTGAGTTTTATAATGAAATACACACATATCTGGAGAGGGCTTCAATTTGAAATGTCTCATTAAGAATCGATGCTGACATAAAAAGAAAAAAGAAGAAGCTAACTCATCTAATTCCTTGCTCTTATAACAGTGTAACAATCAGAAAAGACAATTCGGCTCTTGGGGAGTGCAACAAGAAGGAAGCAATGAATTTGTGTCAGCATTAGCAGCTGGGATGAAAGCAAAGCTTATTGTGGAAGTGGCATCTCGAGCGTCTCCATCAACAATAGCCCTTGCAGCTGCTGCAAGACAAACTGGTGGCAGGTTGGTGTCTATTCTTCCGGTGCCGGTCCTTGATGAGTCACAAGAAGTTATTAAGAACTCAGGGCTTAAAGACCAAGTAGAATTTCGAACTGAAGATCCATCCAAGATATTGCCTTATTGTGAGAATATTGATTTCTCCTTAGTTGACTGCAAAGATGAAAACTATGCAAGGTTGTTCAACTTGCTAGATGTCAACCCTACGAGATGAGGAAGTAGCAGTGAGATCTCTAAACATCCTATAGGGAAAGGTATTGAAGTGACTGTGCTTTGCAAGAATGATGAAACTGATAAGAGAGTTGGGGTCAGAGAAAATCGTAGCAGAATAAGCAGGAGCAAGTGGGTTGCCAAGTTTGATGAGGAGAGTCGGGAGGAACGTATATTCAGGGTGCCCCAGATTGTCATGTTGTGGAATTAACATTGCAGCTTCCAATTACTGCTAGGAAACAGTAATGCCTTTGATGATGTTAATGCGCTCAACATGCTGATTGGAATAATACAGTGCATGTTTGGCGTTGATTAGTTTTTAGGAAAACAAATTGCTTTTTATCAACAGCTCTCTCAGTAATTGTAATTTGTTACAAATACTACCAAAGAAGCTGATCTAAATGCACAGATAAGGTGTGATTCAGCATGAATAGTATGAGATTGTCTATATATTGCAGCAGTGCTCCTCCTGTTTTCTTTTCTAGACCAATCTTTTGCCTCTTTATTTAACCATACGTAAAAATTGATTTAAGAAAAATGTGTCAAATTAATGGTAATGGTTCATAATAAACTGAGCCTAAGAAGTGTAGGGTTAGTGCATAGTGTTAATCAACTGCTCCTGCACATAAAGCTACAGAAAGTTGATGACCAAAGGAAAATTTGAGTTAAATTAACACAACTTTTTCATAATTAATTAACCAAACACAACTACAGTATGAAACAGGAACTAAGCCATTTAGCACGCCTCTTATGTTTTTGAAATATATTATTATTTTAGACATAAATCATCATTGTTCAACGTAAACGTCAATGCTGAATGTGTCGTCAGAAGTGTGAGTGTTTTTTTAGCTTCTCTTAAAGATACCGTTATGTACTAGCCCACTTTGTATCATGTTAATCTTCTCCTTAGGTGGACCAAGAAATAATCCATGACTTTGTAAACATGAAATTAGTAACTTCAAGATCTTTTGCATGCTAGGACGATCCATTTATCTCCCAACTGTTTTCACGAGATACTTATTCACAAGCATTTAGATCCATCTGCGAATTTGGATCTTAACTGCACAGTGTGGCTCCATGCATTAGATTTATTCTCCACTTCACCTCTTTTTGTTTCTCCCCTAGCTTTCATTAAATCAACAGCAAGTGCATCATGAAATTACCTTCGTGTATATATGTTTGTTCATCGTTTGCCTCAAACCTCTGCCTCTTAAGTCTAAACAAAAGGAACATAATTAGTATATTGCACAGTTTTTGTCTTCAGCAGCCCATTTGACAAACGGTATATTTTTGTTATAAAAACCAAAACGAGAAAGAAGAATTGAAGAATGTTGAGAGATAATACTAGAGAGTATCACTATAAGGACTAAAGGACCACAAACCATGTCTGAATGTAAATAAATCATTACGTGCCTCGTATTGTAGAAAAGACCCATGAGCCAATTCCTATTCAAAAAGTTAAGAACAGGTTTATCTATCTACATCAATCAAATTTGGCCAGTTCCAAGTTGCTCCACTATTGGCCAGCGCAACAGATCTTTTTGATCTATTTGGTGACTTCCTTCATCCTTTTTAGTTCCTTTTACATCCTATTTTGCCAAACAATGTTAACCTTTTTCTGTTTTATCTTGTAACTGAAGCAAAACCCTGCCCCCATCTTCCCCAGATAAGATAACTAGTTACTAGACAAATGAAAAGTGATGTTTTACTGACTCAAAGATTCATATAAGCTTCTTAAATATTTTGTTGTTACTGAAATTTGAAATTTTGAACATTGAATATATTTACTATACTACTCATAGAAATGTGAGTGAGAAGCTCCAATCCAATGAAACAGATGCAGTTGGATAGGGGGGGGGGGGGGGGGGGTGATGATTACCTCTCAGTACCAACCACTATCCCCATTCCCCACCCACCAAGCCAACAACCAAATTCCAACCTTCAAACGCAAGAGACTAACACCTCTCAACTGTCTTGTTAGGCCCTCTTATTCACATTTCCTCTCTTACTCTCGACCTTTGTAGACACTATTGTTGCTAGCCTTAGATCCAGTCTATGAATGGCAAAGCCAAGATCTTGGACTCAGATATGGTCTTCTATTGTCGGAGTGTGTGTTCTGAATTTTGTTCTGAACTTCAAGATCGTGGCAGTAGCAGATGACACTGGAAGCAACAGTATTGTATCAGAAGGTGACTGCAAGAACACAAATTATCAGATTTTCCTCCCTCCACCTTATCAGAATATATCCTCTACCATATGCAAACCTGTTTGGCATTCATACGAATTGAGGGTAAGTGGAAGCTGAATTAGAATTCTAATGAATGGTTGTAGTTTCTACTCATTTACTTATTCTTTTTCTCTTAAGAAGCCGTACTGTTAAAAGTTGAAACTTGTTTACTATGATCTGTTCTTTGGTTCTGGGTGACCTCATTTTTTAAGAGCGTAATATATCAATCAATTAGAAATCATCTTTTAAGTATAACTTTTACATATTTAAGATAAATTTATAGTATAAGTGTACATTCAATGCAATGCATGTATTATTTTTTTTTTAAAAAGGTTTAATACATAAGTAGGTCTTTAGATTTCTTTGGAAATTTATAATTAGGTTCCTATATTTAAAAAAAAAAATTGCAATTGAATTCTTAATCTTATGCAATTTTTTAACTGATTCTGAAACGACTTGAAATCTAAAAAAAAATTGGTAACGATTTTATTAATTTCAGATACTCAAATACAAAAATCGTAAAAGAGCAACGACTTGGTTATATTTTTTATTTTATTTAGGAACCTAATTAAAAAAATTCAAATACTAATTTACGACATAATCATATATTAAATTTGTTAAAAAGGATTTTAGAATTTTTGTGTTTTGAGATGTTTATCTAAGAAGTGGGATAACTGCTCAATTCCAAAAAGTAACATCTATCTAGCTATAAATTATAGATGTCTTATTATTTTAATGCCATGATAGTCCCTTTGCATCTAATTTTTGTTGCAGTACACCAAGACGGGTGACACCACAACTATCATATTATCTGCTCCATACACTGTGGGGTGGGTGGGAATTGGATTTTCAAGGGATGGGATGATGGCTGGTTCCAGTGCAATGGTGGGATGGATTAACAAACATGGCCATGCAAAAGTCAAGCAGTTTTATCTAAGGGGTAGGAGGCAATCAGAAGTAATTATAGACAAAGGTGAACTGCCTCTAAATACTGTGCCTGCTGCGGTGGCAACAAATGGGGCTGAAATTTACATAGCTTTTCAGCTGCAAACCACAATTCCATTTGGGAAGCAACCAATTTTATTGGCTTTCAGTACTAAACATCCACTGAACCACCATCTATCAAAACATGTTGACAAAGCAGCAATTATATTTGATTTCTCTTCAGGTGTGCAAAACCAGATGTGTCACTTTACTTTAGAATTAACTATGCTATGTTGTTGGTGTTGCACAGAGTTACATATGCTTCCGATTTGGTCGGCTATGTTTTCTAAGGAAACTTTCGCTTTAACTAATGTTTTAACAAAACCACATTTTACTCCAAAATAATTTAAGTTAATTTGCACAAGTCCATTTTATTTTTTTTTTCATCGCAAAATTACTGCTTTCAGTAACCAAAGTGGAGAGCATTTTATTTGAAGTGCCTAAACTTGAATTGGCCATTATTTTCATAAAAAATGATTCAAATGTCTTTTTCATATGATTTGAGGTAACTTGAGTAGCATATACAATATGATACAAAAAATTCCACACGAGAAATTTGACAATTATACTTGTTGTGGCAGGTTCTACGGGCCCGGTATCGAATGGGTTGATTCACATGAGAAAGAGCCATGGAATAGTGGGTATAATTGGGTGGGGCCTAATCCTGCCTGTGGGGGCAATTATTGCTAGGTACTTCAGGCATAAGGATCCCCTATGGTTTTATCTCCATTCAGTCATTCAATTTGTGGGATTTTCATTTGGGCTTGGCACAGTCCTTCTTGGATTACAACTCTATAGAAACATGCATGTCCACATACCAGCTCACAGAGGCATAGGCATCTTTGTCCTTGTCCTAAGTATTCTTCAGGTCTGCCACTGACTCATGTCATGTATCATATTCAATGTTCAGTCTTCTACCTATCACTTTGTTAAGTATTGTTTGTGTGCTAAATATAAGACTCGAGCTAAATTAATTAATTTTTTTAATTCTTGCGAATTAATTAAAAAGTCTTATATACATGACGGATGCAATACAATTTTTAACTGATATAAAATTAGGCTTGATGATTTGAGATATATGCTTTCCATCTAAAGTAAAATTTGAACTGACATTTAAAGCTATGTGAGTTCAGATATTGGCATTCTTCTTGAGGCCAGACAAGGATTCCAAGTATCGAAACATTTGGAATTTGTATCACAGTTGGTTTGGAAGAATGGCACTTTTCTTTGCAGCATTGAATATAGTCCTGGGGATGCGAGCTGCGGGAGCAGGGAATGATTGGAAGGCAGGCTATGGGTTCCTTCTTAGCATTGTACTTGTCGCAGTTATCGTTCTGGAAGTCTTGGCGTATTTGAAAAGGTCAGAAAAGCGTTCTCTTCCTCAGACTTTCCAAATGGACCCAGTTGGAGATGCTAACTTCCCAACCAATCTAGCTAAAGGTACATGCATTCTTCCCTTGTTTCATATTAGTACTTCATCTTTTTAATGAAATTTATGCTGAAGAACCAACTTATTGGTTGTATCTTATATGTGTATGTATGTCACTTTGATGAAGCAGGGTGAATGTGTTGGCTCCTAGTTTTGTTTGCACTTGTACAAGCTGTGTCAATTGTCTCATTCAGCCACTTCAGACTAAACCTCATTCATCCTACACTACTGCATGTGAACTGAGTTGTGGAGCTTTCTTGATGTAGATAGATATGTAGCCACCTAGAAGTTTGCCAAGATGGACAATCCTGACGTTTGGCTTCCTCACCTGAACTTGAGATTGAACCTTTTTTGCTTTCTTCATTGGTTGTTTTTTTGCATCCGCATGGTCAGAAATGGAATGCTACTACATTTACATCTATATATATTTTGTTATTCTTCTATGAAAATGTGATGAAAATTAAGGATCGGATTTTGGTGAGTGCTCATATTTTGATCAAATGAGCACATAGTTCCGTAGCACGGATATTGCTTTTGTTAGAAGGGTGCCTTGCTAACAGGTACTTTAGGATATTAGTTGAGGAATTAAAAAAATATTTATTATAAAAATTATAAAAAATATATAAAAAAATCATGAATAACACAATTTTATACATTATAATAAAAATGTTTATCCTTTTAGTTAGTTAATCAATACCTAATATCTCTAATTAACATCAATCTTCCAAGAACACGAGTTTGCAATAGCACTCTGCAATTGGCATGAATATGCAAAGTTTGCTGCATTCCCAGCTGTACATCTAAAGAATCATACAATGTACATGTCTAAAAATTGACACCTTGGCAATCGATAACTCGCTATAAAATGGCACTATAATATAAATAGAGTAATATTTTTTTAACACTAGATAAGCACAAAACATTCAATTAACACCTCTCATTTGTTTCTAACTATCTCTTATTCGTGTTAAAAAAAAAGCTCTCTCTTTTTATCACTCTTTTTATTTATTTAATAGACTCTAGACTCAATTAACTAATTTATTAAGATTAAAAAAATTAATATAATAAGAAATTTTAGCTTTTTAATATAAAATTAATCACTATTTTCTACTAACGCTACTAATAATTGTCAATTTTTTTTGTTTTTTAATCTAATATTTATAATAAGGCTAATCTTATAAAACTACAACTCTCTTTCATCTATTTATCAATTTTTTTAGATTTATGTAAAAAAATCTAACTCAACACTTAACTTGAAATGAGAGAAATATTATTTTTATTTCCTTTAATCTCTAATTGTAAACAAAATTTTGCTTTATTTTTTATTGGCTATCCAGGTGAATAATCAAATTAAAGTTTTCAAAATTCTTTTTATACCAGACAATAAGTTAAACTCCTAAACAATTTAAGACATTCATGTATTTCCTTTATTATTTATTGAACTAGAAAATGACTTATATTTAGGAATCTTTTTGTGAAAAATAAATAAATACTGCATAAGACATTCTAAATGAGTCTTAAAGAAATTGGACTAATAATATCAATTTTATATTTTACAAATTAAGAGCATAACTTAACTTTTTTTAATGTTGTTAATTTATTAAAAACATGGCATAAAATATTTGTAAAATTACTAATTTGATTTTAGAATACTTTTTAGATGTTATTTGATTTAAGATAATTTTACTCTAAATTCATTGAATCTCTCTAATATTTTACTCTTTAATTATTATTTGCTCACTGGTATAAAAAAAACTTAAATAACATCTTAAAATTAATTTTTGACTTAATTATATTTTAAGTAAATAAAATTCAGCATACTATTTTTTTTTTAAAAAAATAAGTTACTATATTTTTTTACCAGACTTTGGTACTTAATATCCATTAATTTTAAATAATTGGATTTAATACCACTCGAACCAACAATTTAGTATAAAATACTATATTATAATTGTAAAATAAAAATATAATGAGTGATTGAATTAAATTAAATGTTAACTTATAACAAAATATTAAATAATTTTAAAATTTTGAATTTTATGTTATTGCTTTAAAATATTTTATCGAGAATAATAACTTTATATATATATATATATATATATATATATATATATATATATATATATATATAATATTTATTAAAATCATTATATATATATATATATATATATATATATATATATATATATATATATATATATATATATATATATTAGGTAATAAATGTATTGATTAACAATATATAAGGGAAAATATTATTTTATATATTTATAAAAACACTACATTAATAGCATTAGATACAGAGAATGAGAGATAGCGATAGGGGCAGATGTTTAGGTATTAAATTTGCAATTAATGCTTTTTTTTTATCATATACTAATTTGTATTTTGTTTATAATAAAAAAAACGGTGCTTTAACGGTGGGTTCCAAAAGACGGAATGTGATGTGAAGCATTGGATGGAGTACTGAAAATACTTAAAATTCAGCGAAATGTCTTCCAGAGGATCTCATGGCTTCCAGTGAAGGCCTTGACGCGATTCAAGTGCGTCTCTACCTCTTGGAATTTCCTGTTCTGGGACTTTGTGGTCGGTTTGTGAATGGCACTATGAACTTTCTGATTATCGATGGTATAGTGTTGTTGTAACTATCAATGAGTTAGTAATTTTTTCGTATGATCTGAAGAATGAGACATACCACTATTTGTCGTTGCCCGGTGGTTTAACCGAGGTCCCTCCTGATGAGCCTGAGCTCGGGGTCTTGAAGGGTTGCCTGTGCATTTCTCATGATCACAGGAGAACACATTTTGTTGTTTGGATAATGAGGGAATTTGGACTCAGTTGCTGAATGCAAGTTATGAGCATCTTCAGATTGCCGAACCTTATTTGTTGCCTTGATTAAGATGTCATCTTGCTGGCCAACAATGCAGGTTTAAAATTTGTTATCTATAACCAGAGAGATAATAGAGTAGACAGCACCGGGAATTTCGACGACAAGTCAATTGTGTTCTGCTTTGATTATGTCCAAAACTTAGTTTTGCCGTATTGAAATTGATCTACCCTGCATTTGGATGTATGAATTTATGTTAAATGTGTAAGTGGTTTCAGAACCGTCCCATTTAATGTATGAACAGGGAAGAATTCTTAGTTTGATTAATTTGTTGGACGGTTTTGTTGGCTATTGCTAATGGTTGAATTTCTTTGGACTGAATGAATTTATTTTACTTTATATTTAATACTGTAGTAAGCTGGTACATGATTTTCCAGAAAGGAAATTGATTCTCTCTCATATTTTATTCTTGGGTTGGTCTTCAAAATGTTTTAAACAAAATGCAGAAAAAAAGGACAGTTATTTTAATAATAATTCACTTAATAGTAATGTCATTTTTTTCCCTGTAATTTACTTGTATTATGGTCCCTTGTTTTTGTTCTTTCTCTTGACAATATTTGGAGAAGTCGAAATAAGAGTTTTGGAGAATGCGAGTTTGAATATGGTGAATACTCAGACTCATTATTAGCCAAGTTTATGATATTGTGACTAGTCCTGAGCATGACATCAAGATTAACTCTTCTGCCTCTGTTGCAATGGTTATTCCTCAAATCTGATGGATTCCGCCTCCTTTAGGACAGTTTAAAGTTAAACTGTGATGACTCTATGCACAAGGTTTCTGATCATGCTGCAGCTGGTGGTTCTCTTTGAGACTTTGTGGTAATGTATTTCTTCCATAAACATAATTGTTAAAAAAATTTACCTAAAGAAATTAAGATAATAAAAGATTTTATACTCCTTTTCTTATATTTTTATTTAAAGATTTCTTCAATTAATACACTTGAATTTACTGTAACAGACCACCAAAAAGTAGACTTCAATTTACAGTAACAGAATTTTAATCCCTCCAAATGGTAGAAACTACTCTCTCTGTCTATATCTATACCTATAATTTCAAACGTAGTATGTAGTAACCTAGCAGCATCAGGATTGCAATGAAACTGATCAAATGGTGCAGAGTGTGAAAGTCGGAATTCAAAGGCCTTGAGGTATGATTGTTCTCATTTTTATAATTCCAATTTTTGTGTTCTCATTTTGACAAGCATGTTCTGTATTTTCTCATTTTTTTTAATAGGTTTCAAAGTTGGGATTCAGCTGTATGAGCCTTACTGGAGCCTTCAATGATCCGCTTCCTGAAGAAGAAGGCATATCTGTTACCCAGCATGCTTGGATTCAGCAAAGGAATCACTTCTTTTCCTTCTTTTCTCTTTCAGAGACTCTAGTCCAGTTTATGCAGTATTAAAAATCCGCTTCACTGATACGGGATGATCTACATAGCATGCTAACCTAGCATTAAACTAATACAAGCTGAAGAATACTTCAATGATGACTGGGGACCATTTTAGGCTTTTTATAATTGCCAATATGCTGAGTGCTGACACGACAAAACAAGGACATCTAGTATACTAATTCTGCATATGGCTAGTTGCCTTGAGTTAGTCCTAATTCCACATCTTTGTTAAACTATGCATACCCTCATATAAAATCATTTTGACTTTCAGGGTTTGGTTTTTAAATTGGATGGATGGTTCCAAAACACAGATTCTTATTTCAATTCAAAATAAGCCAGTCCTTGGTCCCTTACCACAGCAGAACCAATGGACATCTTGAAGGTCCTCTTCCACTTCTTCATATTTTTTCATGTCACATATGCATCAGATGACTGCAAATATTATTCTTGGTGCAGTGACAATAACATCCTTATTCGTTTCCCCTTTCAAATAGAAGGTCACCAACATCCTTATTGCGGCGGCTATCCTGGTTTCAAATTAACTTGCACCAATGATAGCAAAACAGTTATTAAACTTCCATACACGGGAAAGTTCATTGTCCGCAACATCAACTACCTCAGACAACAGATACAAGTCTATGACCCTGATAATTGCCTTCCAAAACGTCTTCTAAGCCTCAATCTTTCAGGCTCTCCCTTTGTTGCTGCTTCACTCCGCAACTACACCTTCTTAAGATGCCCAACTCGGAACGCAGGGTCACAATTCATTCCCATTGACTGTCTTAGCAATTCTACATCTTTCGTATCAGCTATTCTTTCAGTGAACTTGCCCAATCCATTGCCCGAGTCTTGCCATGTTATTAAGAAGCTCACATTTCCAGTTTCAAGGCCGGGACCATATGAGGAGATTTTCAGAGATGACCTTAGTGGAGATCTTCGATTAACATGGCATGCACCTGACTGTAGATATTGTGAATCACAAGAGGCCTTG
This sequence comes from Glycine max, assembly GCF_000004515.6. Classification (NCBI taxonomy): domain Eukaryota; kingdom Viridiplantae; phylum Streptophyta; class Magnoliopsida; order Fabales; family Fabaceae; genus Glycine; species Glycine max. The sequence goes on along the minus strand of NC_038255.2, from coordinate 50,535,828 downwards.
TGCGGATTTGAGAGCATAAACAGTGATCAAGTTCGTTGTTTCTTTGATTACCAAACAGGTAAATATATATGTTACCAGATTTTCGATCTGTTTTTTTTCTTCTTCATGAAGTTAACTCCTTAACTTTAGTCAGAAACTTGATAATTCAAACCGTTTAAAGGACTAAAAGAAACAAGACTTGTTAGTGTTCTCCATGGAGCTACCATTATTAGTTGGACCGTAAGCAGTAGTAAGCTTGCTTGAAACAAGAATTTGTTAGAAAAATTAAAGTCAACGTTTTGATATCAGTAGCCATTGTCATACCATTTATTTTTTTTTGTATTTTAATGTCTGTTGACTTTAACTGTTAGTTTGCTTGTTGGGACTTAATTAATGGAAAAAAAATTAATGAAAAACATTCTGAAGTCAGGAGCTTGCGTTGCGTGCACATTGAAAATTATAATATAAGGCAGATAGTTAAGTGGTTTTCTCTATCGTATTTTTTATTTTGATTCATTGATCCTTCAAAATTACGTGGTGATTATATATTCTTTAAAAAATTTAGTCAGCAAATAAATCTCTCAAGACCCAAAATATGTTTCTATTAATTCTTCAAAAATTGTTACTAAATTAGCACTTAAAATATTATATTTGGTTAACAAAGGATTAGAGCATGACACATAACTGTTAATTTGGTGTTATCCAAAGAATTAAATTTGATAACAGAATCTTTAACAGACGGTGATGTTTTAGATTTTCATAGAACTGATTAGATTATTAATTTTTTTTTAAAGACTAAAATAGTGTGGGATGTAATTGAAATATAGAAGGCCAACCTACTATAGCATTTACTCATTATCAGTAGTACTCTTGAATTTTCAGCTCCTCCACAACATGGTCTTCGAGTATTTGGAATCATCACATCATCTATTGTGGGACCAGCTATCATCTTTGTCATTGCAATTGCATGCTACGCGTCCTTAAAGTACAGAAGAGGCAATACAGCCAGAATTGCTGCTGCACAGAGGTCGGAACCAAGTGCAATATCACCCCAACCTTCCATTGCTACGATGGGCTTGGATGATTCTACAATCGAGTCTTATCAGAAACTTGTACTAGGGGAAAGCCGACGAGTGCCTGGACCCAATGACGGATGTTGCACCATATGCTTGTCAGAGTATAAAACCAAAGACACAATCAGATGCATTCCTGAGTGTGCACATTGTTTCCATGCCGAATGCATAGATGAATGGCTTCGCATGAATAGCACATGCCCCGTTTGCCGCAACTCCCCCTCCCATCCTTCTACTGCTCAAGTTATGGCCAGTGATCCTTGATTGGTTATGGGTTTATCCATTAAGCAGAAAACCACAAATCTGGGTCAGAAATCCAGCTGCTCTCATTGTTTGTTTGTCACACTTCGGAGGCTTAGTTAGTGATATGTGTCATCATTGGGATGTCTTTAATGTTAAACGGTTGTCAACTTATTATATAGCATGGATTGTAATAATAATAAATAGTTGGATAAATTAGGAACAATAATATCCGGCCATTGATGATACTCGTCATTATCTCATAATACAATACCAAAAAGAAAAGTTGGAATTGTTTATAATGCATAATTCTTGGGTTATACAGTGTTCAGCTTCCTTTGGCTGCTGGTAACGGTATTTATTACATCAAAATACAGCCCAATATGAACACTAAAACGAACAGAAAAGGCATGCATCAGTCAGAGTTCCACAAGTCATCAGAGGATACAACTGACACCCAAGTACAAGGTGCAAACAGTTAAGAAATACTGTACAGAGAAATAACTGCCTTCTCAAAAATCTCCTTACTTCTTCGCAATCAGCTTCTTTGGAAGTTCATCCAGGGGAGTTGATTTTAAGAGAAAAAGCCTGGCAGCACGCTCCATCAAAGTACCTCCACATTTTAACCCACGTGACTGCAGTTCAGACTTCAACCTTTCCAAGCCAAGAACCTGTCAAGACCATAGCAATGGTAAAGGCATAATAAACAATCCATGACCAATGCTAATGCCTAATAGATGAAGGGGATCGGAGGCTTTAGGGGCCATTACTCAACTCTGTTGATACATTTTTCTGAATTTTTCACACATAAAATTTTTAGTCATCCACAAGAAATGAAAAACATTGCTATATCACCATCGTGCAATACAACTACTATAAATCAGATTAGTTAAACCGCCTTAAAAGAATAGTTAGAATTCTTCAAAAAATTAAACCATGGTAACAACTCAATGAATTACAGTTGTGGTTTCCACCCATATTCAACCATTTAGTTTTGCTTGACTTTTAAAAACTGAAAATCTATCTAACAATTAAAAAAAAATCTCGGTGGCTTTATCTATATAACCCCATATTATTATTAAGTAATATAATAAAGATGAGGGGAAAATTTCACAACTAAACTAACTAACTATAATAGAATTTCTGCTTGCTTCACAACTAAACTAACTAACTACAACACATAAAACGTACTAGTATTTGAAAGTTCTCTTTCAAAGGCTTTCTATCTTTGAACTATTGAGAGGACTAAAGTTCTAGCTAAGCCCCAATACATTAGCATTGTATTCAGTTTATCAGTTCCTTTGTTTCTGTTCTTTTTTCTTCTGTTTCATCAAGGATCCTCGTTAATTCACCATAAATCCTGCTTCTTCAAGTCCTTTTTAGCGTCCTGATAAAACTTCCAGAATTTGTTTATTCCCACATATCATAACCCAGCTATCCAATTTGATTCTCAGACTAAAACCTAAATCTCTAATAAGTTCCTTTCTCCTTTTGAGGTGCAACCATAAAATGCCACAGATGTAATCTGCAACTTGCCAATAAGCCCTGAACTGATTCCTGAAAAGTTTGAATTTGCAGCTCTAAACTCCCAGTATGGATTTATTTGAAGAAAACAAAGATCTAAATCTTGATGGATAAATTTGCTTGTATACACCCTCCTCCCACATATCTGCTTGACTTAGTCATCCCATTGATTTAGGAGATTTATGCAAAATATATTTATTATTGTTAAAACTAATGGGCTACATTGTTGAAGGGTCTGAGTGCTTAACTTACACTCAGCAGATTCATTTATATATATAAAGACTGATTACATAGAGATAAAACGGACAATACAGAACAGAGGACCTAAAGTCTACTCTCAGAGTAGATACAGCAAAAACAGCTTTTATAGCTGTCACTAATACATCAGAAAATATAATATAATCTAACAATCATAATGTTTTTCAATAATTATTTAAATGAATGAACTCAAAATGTATATGCCCATACTAATCGCCCATCCCATCGTCTCCCCTTGCTTCGTCACTAGGGTCAATGTAATATGTTTCAACAACATCAAAGAGAGAAACAAAATTAAATGGGTATTTAAAAAATTAAAAAAAAAAACACCACTGAGGACGGACTTGACCTATTCACATAGAGAGAAATCCTATTTTCACATAACCCCTATCTCTAAACGAGAGCAACAAATTAGCAAAACTATTTTTTTGGAGTAACTGGTCATTACCAGCTACTGTTGGTTAAGTAGTGGTCTGCCGGTGTGCCACACTATTTGGGCTTCACCATAGCCACTGCCTTCTTTAAATCCTATTTAAAGCAAAGGGTACCACACAGACAAACAGAAGTCCAGAGGATCCTACTGAAAACATACCTCAAGTTCGGCAGCTGAATTAAAGGCATCAAAATTCAGGGGCTCCTCCAACACAGGAACACTAGTGCTTGGTGAACTTCCTTCATTGACAGTTGCTTTATGCTCAAGAGATCCATCAATTTCCATATCATTAGATTCACCAGCACTAGCCACGGTTTCAGAGCCCATAACATTCAAGGCCTGATTCACAGTACCATCAAACTTGTCAGACACACCTCCATGACAATCCTGATTATCTTCAGCAACCACCGACCCCTTTGGCATTTCAGTAGCCTCATTGATTATCACAGGTTCAGCTGTGGCGTGAATAATTTCACCACTCAGCATCCCAACAGATACCACATTTCCATCCACAGCAGTTTCCTTCTCTTCTTCAGACCCACTTTCACACGAGCCAGCACCAGAAGAGCCTCCGCCCCCATTTACCGAACCCAAACTGCCCTCAGCCTTATTTGAGCCCAACTCATTCGGGCCATTCAACAATTCCGATTTCTCCATCTCCCCCTCTTCATCAGAATCATCACTATAATCACTATCACTTTCATTCAATTTCCTCTTCCCCATCCTACAGAACACAAGTACCAACATCACTAACCCACAAAGTCCAAACAATCATCAAAGGAAACCACATAACAGTAACAATTAACAAACAACACACAACACGTGAGTAAGTGAGTTCACTTACCATATTTTCAACTTCTTAGCATCATGGTGGGGTTGTGAAGGGCTCTTGCGCTTGGCAGTGAGAGCCTCTTTAACAGACAAGGCAACCTCGGCAACACAACGTTCAGATTCCTCCCTATATTTTGCGACATACTTGTGGGCCTCACCGTCACCTTCACCCTTACCCTTTCCCTTGCCCTTCTTCATCTGCTTCTTGAGAAACTCCTCGGCCACCTTCTCGAGCTTCCTCTCCTCTTCTCCGGCCTTCCATTCCTCCAACCTCTTCTCGGCGTTGACGTGCCTCAGCCTCCGGCCACTCATGTCGCGGCACGCGTCGAAATTGTTGGTCTTCTTCTGGCCGGCCTTGGTGGCGGCGCCACGGAGAAGCGAGCCAAAGCCTCCCTTGCCGCCCTTGAGGCGCAGGAGGAGGCGCACGGAGGGAAACATGTTGCCGTCCCCCGGGGAGCACTGGATAGCGGATTTGTCATCGTTGAGGTGGCGACAGCCGGTGACGAGGCGCTGGTGGTGGGCGGGGATTCCAGTGAGTTGGAAGAGGCGATCCTTGATGGAACTCGCGTAGAGGATCGGAGAGGGGAATAGGAGGGTTAGGGTTTTCCCGTCCAAGTGCTTCACGAACAGGTTGTACATCTTGCTGCTCCTCTTCTGCTCCATTGTCGAATTCCAAAACCAGGATTGAGGAAATTAGGGTTTCGGGAAATTGGAGAGAACGAAAAGAGAAATGAGGGATGAATTATATGTTTGTGAGAATCGATGTGTGTAATATGTAAATAATTTTAAATTTCTTCAATTTGTTTTGCGCGTATTATTAATAGGGCCTCATCGAAGCTTCAATATATGGAGGAAATTCAACTTAATTAAATTGGTGATAAATATACTGAAACTCTCTTTTTACAACTTACTCACTTATACCTCGTAATATTTTCTTAAACAATATCCATTTCGGTAATTTAAAAAAAACCTTATTGGTGATAAAAGCTGATTATTTTAAGATTTACTGTAAAAGTGAATGAATTTATCATATAAATTAGTTTATAATGATATAACGATATAAAAAATTACATTGTTACACGCACACACACATATATAATACAAATATATAAAAAAATTTATTAGTTTTATTATTATTTAAAAAATTAGTTTATAATATAAAAATTAATAATTATATAATAATTTATTTATTAATTTTTATTCTTAGTTATTACTTTAAATATACTATTATGAATTATTTTTAAATTTAATTATATCTGAAAAAAAATTTAACTACCATTGACAAATAAATTTGCAATGAAAGAACTTGATCTCTTACAAAAATCTCAAAATAAGAAAATAAATTTATACTTTTAGGAAAAAAATATATTCAATTTTCTTATCATAGTAAAAAAAAAAAGATTTTGTTGGAATTGATAAAATCTATTTGGTTAGTCTCTAAATAAAAATACTTTGGCTTCCCAATTAGAAGACCAATTGGTAATTATTAAATATGTAGCGGGTCACCCATGCCACGTGGTTAATCAATCTCGGCTTTGGAATGACATTTATATAACCATACAGTAGTTGCCTATACTGTTAGAACTCTTTTTTGTTGAAAGTCAAGAAGTTTGCATGCAATGCAAGTTGATAGAACCAACCAAACAATTGCACAAATCTCTATATATACTATATTTGGTACTAGCTAAATTAAAACAGTCTAGTTTGAACTATATATCCTCAAACAATGTGAAAATGTCAAGAGCAGCAATTGTATCCATTGTCATTCTCCTAATTACAAGGTGTGAAGCTCTGGGTTCAATATCATGCCACACAGTACTTGAGGAGGTAGCACCTTGCACTAGCTTCCTGCAAGAGAGCTCAAAGCAGCCCTCTGAGGCGTGTTGCAATGGCATCAAGAAAATCGAATAGCTATATGCCAGTGCCTCAAGGAAGGATCGACTGGCCTCGATTGAAAATTATGATCCTAAACGTGTGCCTCAATTTCCCAAAGATTGTGGACTGTCTGTTACACTTCCTCCTATTGACAAGAATACCGATTACTCTAAGTAAGCTGCTTCTTTGCTCTCTTTCAAATTCAATTTATGTATGCTTCTAACTGCAACTTTTGCTATAACTATTTTTATTTTTCTGTTTATGCAGTATAAGCTTTATTTTAGCATCAATTATGCTATAAAATAAATACTTTTATTAGCATCAATTATCTTATAATTATAAACGATTTTTAATCTTTTCAAATTTAAATTGTTATCATAATTGAATTTTTTTTTTAATATCATGATACTGATATCAAATATTTATTAGTTTTATTGGTGATTAATCTTTGATGAAAAAACTATTGACCACCATTGATGAAATTTATCTTTTCAATCATACTTTTTTTCATCTATGAGAATAAAAAAATATATTGTTTAAAGGACCAAACTCAATAGCATTGATAGTGATGTCTTCTTTGTATAATTGATACTTAAATAAATGAAAAATATTTAAAAAGAAGAGGAAAGATATTTTAATTGATGCTAATATATACATTAAAAGATTTTAGCATTAATTATGTTATAAAATAAATATATTTATTAGCATCAATTATCTTATAATGTCAATATTTATTAGCATCAATTATCATGATTTTTAAAATAATTTACCAACAACAAACACATTTATCATAACAAAAAGAAGCTGCTTCTCTAATGTCAATATTTTCTTGGAGTTTTTTTTACAACGTGGTAGTGTTATATATTTGTTTTGTTATAAGTGTTATATATCAAATGCTCATACGTTCACATGTTTGAACAATTTATTAGTATATAGGAAAAGCTTCATCTTCTTTGTCTTGCGGTAACACCTTTTAAGAATGATTGTACCTATTTCGTCAACAAGGATGGCGAAATGGGACTGCACCACCGATTTCGCCAATGAGGATGATGAAATTCACTCCCATTGTGTTTTGTCAGTTTAGACAGCGAAACGCTACTGTTCTTGATGTTTCACCAGCTTTGAAGGTGAAATGGTTATAGAAATAGACACCTAGGAATAAGTTTCAAAATAGACCCTTTTAGATAATTAGTTTGTAAAAAGAACTTCTTAAGTTAATTTGTCAACAAATGCATGGATGATTAGGTCATACAATAACAATAAAACATATGAAAGAAATAATAAAAATTAACATTGCGTTAAATAATAATAATAAAACACATCAAAGAAACAATAAAAATTAACATTACATTAAATAGATATTAAGGAAAAATTACATTACAATAAATTTTGGCTCCCATGAGTATGTTAACATTAACATGTCCTTATTCCTATTTGCAAGTTAGTGTTTCCGAGAAGTGAAATCTGGTTCAGCTGGCTTTTGAGGTAACAGAGGTAGTAGTCTCTGTTGCATTCTATTGTGTCTGCTATTTTCTCTCAAATTTCGAGTGCATTGGCAGCAAATTACCTTGATGCATATATGGTTGCACCAAGGCTTAGACTAGACCCTTCCTCATTTGCAAAAGCATCTTGTAGCTCATCTTCTGCTTCGCGCAATGACCTCTCAATCTTCTTTTTCCAGTATCGACGCCAAGCTGCTTGTATGAAAGTAGCAGCCCATCTCCTCCACTGTGAAGAATAGAACCTGCATGGAATAACAAGCACATTGCAAAATTGATGAGGTTATAAAGTTTTTTGAAAAAAAGAAAATACGACAAAAATAAGAGAATTGTATTCTAAGATCATTACAATAATCCCACATGTGCTCATATGAAAAACGAGTAGTACTTTAAGGTTGTTCATCACATGGTTTTTATGACTTCTGTTATTGCTAAAGTTTTTATAATTTGATATTAAAATGAATTTGATGGGATTATATAAGAAAACTACTCTCAGAAGTCAGAAACAAAATTTATGGTTGAGTTATATCTGCACCTTGTTTCCTATTGTCTAGCACGATTCAACAAATTGTAATGATGCATAATCAAAGAGGAAAAAGAAGAAATTGACATGATATAAATTATCAAGCCTTGCCTGAAAACCTGTTGGAGCTGTTTGCTGTGAAGGTGTCGAAATTGGGAAACAACAAACTTCAAGTCATCAGCCATGAGAGCAAAGGCTTCAACTTCTGACATAGTTTGTACTGTCCTGGTTGAAATGGGTAGATTTGAGGAGGAGTTGGGATCCAAAGCCCATGTCAGAAGTTCCTCTCCACAAAAGTCACCAGCCTTGAGGAAACCAGATCCTCCACCATTTGTTGTCACAGAATAAACTTTTCCACTCATAATGAAAACCATCTCATCAAGTGGATCTCCTTCACAAACAATGCAGCTATGCTTATCATAAAGGACTGTCTTCAGTCTATCGCACATTGCACCCAACAACTGCTGATCCATTAATCCAAACATTGGCACCTAAAGCAATAAAATAAGAACATAAAAATGTTTATTACACGCACTATGGTTAGAAAAAATAATAATAATTTGATGGGGAGGAATCATGATTATGGATGATACCCACCCTTCTAACTAAAGCTAAGCAAAGGTGACGCTTAGTGTCCCTTCTGAGATCTTTAGGAAGGTTACGAATTAATGCCTCCTCGTCAACACCGCTATTTTCTTGCCATTTGTAATGTTCAAAACGTCTAATTCTTTGCTTTAAGTCCTCAGGTAGCATTCGGTGGGACATCCAGAGTTCTATTTCATGTCTCCGCTTCACTCTCTTCTTTTCCTCTATAAAGTTTCTCTTCTTTTCCTCTATAAAGTTTTTAGATTGCGTATATTGATGAAGATATTTCTGTAACAATATTCAACAATTTAGCAATCTATAAAGGGAAGAATTTTTGGATGACAACTTCTTAACATAAGTATTTAAATCAAATAGACATTAGAGATAACTAGTTCTATATATGTTGCTTCATCTGGCCATGCCCCAGCTTCTGAAAAACTTTATTATTTTTTGAAATAAGGTATAATATGTCAGGTCCTTTACACTCTTTGAGAATTTTTAATTAGTTCCTTGGACTAAACAAATTGTAATTGGATCCTTAGTATTGTAAATTTCTTGTAATTGGATCCTTGGAGTTAGTCAGTGACTGTTTGAAACCACTAGAAAAATAATCAATTTGTGGTGGTTTTATTAACTTCAGGATCCAATTACAAAAATGGTAAAAGATTAAGAACCCAATTATAAATGTTTTTAGTGAAGTGACCTAGTTAAAATTTTCCAAAAATGTGTATTAAACCTTGAAATGAAAAGCATTCTTGAACTTGGTCCCTCAACACCTACATTATTTCATTTCGGTAAACTACGAATTACCTGCATGTTTCCAATAAGCAATGAGTACAAAACCAATCCAACAATGGCAATAAAGATTGCAAAGGCTATCTCTATGACATTAATACTTGTTTTGAGGTTTTGTCCAAGGGAACTGCAAAAGATGGCAATTTTTAATTTTGGTTGCACTAACATTTCCTTGATAAGATGTTACAAACTCAAATAAATACATAGAAGTATAGGAAACGAAATTAGATAAAGATATAGAAGTTCTATAGGTCATAAAATAAGAATGTTGGATTTTCATATATATAAAAACAATAGATTATTGGGCCACCTTAAATTGCGCAAACCCCACCAAAAGCAGTAGAAGAACTTCTGATGAAGATCTGTTGTAGATTCTACCACACCTGAATCTAAAGCATCAAAGAATATTCCAAAATTGAAGGTGTTTTTGTCTATGATTTTATCAGGGTCAATGAAAGAACAAGTTTTATTGAGAAGTTGAAAGACATTTTGATCGCCGTGTCCACAACTCAAGTATTCTTCATGAAAGAGTGAAGCATTCTTCAACTCTCTGCGCCAGCACCACACCTCTGACTCTATAGAAAGCATGTACCAGACGGCTCCAACCATCTGATAAGCCACATGTATATTTTTTTATCATAAAACTCAGCATGATAACTACCTAGAAACATGTATAAATTGGATTTGGACAAGGAACAAAAATAAGCTTACATGACTTGCTAGGGTAAAGAGAAAAAGATTAAAGGTAGCTCCAGCCCATGCTTTCTCAGTGAATATTCCAATAGTTTTCTTTACTTCTTGGTATAGTGGATAGATCCGCCACAGCCTTGGCACATACAAGATCAATACTGAATACTTCAACAAATCCTTTACTACTAATGGATCCGGTGATTTCAGGTTTGGAATGGCTAAAAAAATCACCTACAGTGTCTAACACGACATCAAATTATCATGTCTTTCACATCAAACCGAACTGGAAAATACATTTTGGCTACTTAGTACTTACCATCAGAAAATAAATATATTTAAGAATTTAAGAGGGAGATACCTGCGGAAGTGGAATAATTGATAGAATATCAATGATGAAGTGTGAAGTTAAGTATCTTTTCATTATAGGCACAGGATCATGAATGAGCTCATCCCTTCCAAAAACACGAGAAAAAGGGGTCTTGAAACCTGTCTTAAACTGAAAGATTATGCGAAGAATGTAAAATAGATCAAAGAAAGTCCGAAGAACACAGACACAGACAGTGATCTTCGATGCTCCATCCAAATGAAGGCATTTTTTATCTTCATTAATCACTGGAATGTAAAAGAAGAGTGGGTCCAATGCGACTGACAATATGCACATTATTACAAAGATTTTGTTCCATTTCTGAAGGAGTGGTTCCTGTGGATCAAAAATTTTCTTCATAGTTCTCTTTCCATCACTTACAGTTACAGGAAGGATATCTGAATCTCTCCTCCAGTTCTTCATCTTTTCCAGCCTTCCTCCTATACTCTTCAAAAAACAGCACTCACACTTGGTCTAACTTTTCTTTTCGTTATGTACATCATTAACAAAATCTTCTATCTCTATACTAAAAGACGGCTCTGATTTCCCGTCCTCCAACCTGGATGGAGAGAAATTTAAACTTAGTGATTATGTATGAATGTATGATGTATCAGATCGATATATCATATAAGTTACTTTCTAACGATTACGAAAATCACATGAGTTATGATCAAGTCTCCAAAGGGACGCCTCAATTGTTGACTTTGACTACTACATACTCCAAAATCAAAATGATAGCATGATCAAATCTCGTTACTAGCGGCTAGAGGTAGAAGAGTGTTTTAACTTGAACAAAATAGAGAACACAAACCACATAGAGCAGACTCTGATCTTATGGTTGATTTTAAAACTGGTAATTACCCAACTTGGAAGACGAAGCAACATAGAATAAAGTTGTAGTATGTCAATCTGTCAAACTTTATAAACATGCAGCTATCAAAAGTTAAAACAGTTAAGTTTCATTAATTTTTGAGGCAGGTGAGCCTGTTTTAAAAGAAAATAAATGAGGCAGTATGGGCAAATTAACTTACAAATAGATAAAGCAGAAGTGGTTCGCAACGTGTGTACCTACCTAGATTACTAAAATTAAAACGGTAGAAAATATGCAGTAACACCAGGATCGAACAACCGAACCTCACAAATTTGTGTCCGTTTGCATTTATGATTAAGCTACATGAGCATCCAGTGAGAACAGGTAAGCTTCGCAGAAACAGAAGATTAAAGCCTGCAAAATCCAACATCAAATAAGAAACTTATTTTCCTCCTCCTGACGTTATGTAAGTAGGAAAGGCAAGGATCAATGATTTGTTTAGCAATATTATAAATTAATTAAGTTACAATTTACAAAAGTATAGCCACCAATGACTAGGATATTTAAATTCAAGTGAAGTCAATTTGCAAAGTCAAGTAAACATCAACATGACTCCGTGTTTAGTTTCTGAAAAACCAAGGAAAAGAACAATTGCGAGAAGTAGAAGGTAGATAAATAAGAGTTTGGTATGTTTTATCACAAAAGGAAAAGGAAACAACAATTTTAAATGTGCAAAGTTAGATTACATGCAGTAATATATAACTTGTAGACTTGGAGGGAGCGTTTGCAGTCTTCAAAGTTATATTGATGAAACAATGGACGCTTTGTTGTTAGTACGCGCGTCGTGTGTGACAGTGCACTCGGACACACCTTAAAAAAGCAGTGCCGACGCTGCATTATTTTGACCTGAGTTCATGAGAAAGAACACAGAAACTGAGGAGAGGCAACGACCAAGACTTCACGGAAAATGCCAATACAATAAGAAAATGAAACACAGCAAATTTTTCATATTTTATGCACAATATTACGACCACGTACGCCACCACATGGGACTTTGCCTCTAAGCCCTCGGGAGATTCTTCCTCCTTAAATCACCAATAAGGATAAAAAAATTCTGTGATGTCGTAAATCTCAAATTGTATTTTATATTTATATTATTTTACCAAAAGATTATTTTATATTATCTATTATATGCAGTTAAAATTTATTGACAATCACTAAATGCATAACTCAATTAATGTAAGGTTGTTTTAGTTTAAGAAATAGTTAAAGGAAGAGTTTTATAACTCATAATAATTTTATCTGATTCAAATAAAATTATTTTTATTAAAAGATACTTATGATTTAGATAAAAATAAAGTTAAAATCTATTGAAAAAGACTAAAAATGTCAAATGAGCAAGGCAAGCATGATGAGTCTTATGATGAAAACAAGCTAGCCTAATTGCCTATGACCATTGGGTTGGCCAGAATTGATCCACTTGTTTTTAATGCTTAAATAATACTAATTATAGAAGAAAAAAATAACAAACCAAATAAATCGATAGTGATTAGACAACAATTTACAAGCTTATCTACCCTTAGTGCGCTCTCAAGTGACAATTGGTTTTCAAGTTGGTTCCTTGTGCTAAGGGGGCTTCTTGTATTGAGCGATAATGTCGCCTTGAGTGGGACTGTTGCACTCGGTGTGTTCCCATTTTTCAATTATTTTCCAGGCCTCCCTGTGTGTCATTTCTACAAAAAAAAACATTGTAAATTAATTAACTTTAACATTCACAGAATAAAACCCAGAAGAAACTAAATCCCAAATATTTTAACACAAAAGAAATATTAAAAGAGAGAAAAAAATAGATAATTATTATGTGATTTAAATATAAAAATTATGTATGCATAACAATTATCAAAAATCAAGTTAATAAAGACAACTTATCGTTTTAATATATTTTAATATATAATGAAATGAATTAATATAGAGAAGAAAAAAATTAGCGAATGATACACATTATTTGAAATATTTCACTATGACTTGATAGAAAGAACTATTTTTAAAAAAGATAATTTTGAAAAATTAATTTGAATGAATTTAAAGTTGGTGTTTTTTTATAATACAAAAATAGTAAATTTTTAGGATAAATTGAAAAAAAAAAGTTTATGAAGTCTATATATTTTGTAAATATGATAAAATTTATGGTTAATTATGATAAAATTAAAGTTTGGTGTTATTTGTGATGAATGTGTTAATTTGCACACAATTTAATGAACTGCTATCTGTACACATTTTTTCCTTCTAAATAAAAATCAACTCCCGGTATTCTATTTTTGTTTCTTTTAAATTAATTTGAAAATATAATGAATTCATCCCGAATTCTTTAAGGGAAAAAAAATGAAACTCGAGAAAATAAGGCCGGGAAAAGAAAACAGTAAGCCCAAAACCACGTTACTGATCCAATATTTTTATCTAAGAATGCTGCTTATGCGATACTAATAATGTGTTTGATTTCTTTGTCAGCTTTAATAACCAGTGATAATTAGTTACTTCTTAACAAACATTAGACTCTTTCCAATACAAAACCGAATGGTAAATGGTAATACTGTGATAGTGAATGGTTCCCCTGAATATGTTCGGTCCTGTTGCGAGGGTAGCCTCCAACGCCTTGGTGCCAGCTACATTGATCTCTATTATCAGCACCCTGTTGACACCACTGTACCCATTGAAGACACTGTGAGTGGTGCCACCAAACATTTTTTGTTACTTTTCTTCATGTGAGGATTATTTATTTGGTGGCTCTGTCTTTGATATGTTTGTTCGGTTTTCTTTGAATGGCAGATGGGAGTGCTTAAAAAGCTGGTCCAAGAGGGAAAAATAAGGTACATTGGATTGTCGGAAGCTAGCCTTGTCACAATTAGAAGGGCACATGCTGTTCATCCCATTACTGCTGTGCAAATGGAGTGCTCCCTTTGGACTCGTGAAATTGAGCAAGATATTGTTCCACTTTGCAGGTACTTGTGGAGGGTGTCCATAATCTAAAATGTTGTTTCTTTCGAGAATTTGCTGATTTGTTTCGTGCTTCCCATCTTAATTGACTTTACAAGTTTAGACAGGTTAAAGCTCTACCTTACAAGCTTACAAGCAGAATTTGTGGATTATCCGGTCATAATTTCATAATTACAGGAAATTTAAACGACGATAGTTATCATCGAGAATTGTTGTAGTTTTTTTCCTCTAATTATAAAATTATCACCAGTGTATATTTTAATACAGTTTCTCATCATTATCTTAGAATAAGATAATGTGCGTCATAAAAAATAAATTTTACTCTTCTAATTGTAAAATTGTCAACGCATCATATTTTAAGACAATTCCACATGGGATTTATTGACTTATCCATGAATTTTTTTTATCTTTTTGGTAGGCCTCAATTGCGTTTGATGGAAAGTATTTTTTTTTACTCCAGTGTAATCCAACTATAGGGATAAATGTAGCAATAAATATAGAGAAAATCTCTTCATTTTGAGATGTAGATAATCCTATCTTATAGATATGTTTTTGGTGTATATGATACCAACATCACTATTAGATGATATTTTAGATAGTATGGCAAAGGTCTATGTTGTAATTTGTGACCTTGATATCTAATTATTTGAGGATTAGAAAGGCTACTCTACAGGAAATGCACCTAAGCTTTTTGTTCTTTAGCTACTCTTCCTTGATCCTTAACCAGAAATATTTTCAAATTCAAGATTAGTACATTTTCAAGGAAACTTCTGTCACTATTGCAGTATTAACTAGACGGTTATTTAAAAAATTGTAATCTAAATGATTGTTTAATTAAATTTTGATGAAATATTACCCCTACATATCCACATGTAGTTGTTGAAGCAATTCCTAAGCAACCCTCCCAAAATATACACACAAAATAGCTATGGAGTATGGATAACATTAACATGTACTTATTCCTATTTGCAAATTAGTGTTTCTGAGAAGTGAAATCTGGTTCAGCTGGCTTTGGAGGTAACAGAGGTAGTAGTCTCTGTTGCATTCTATTGTGTCTGCTATTTTCTCTCAAATTTCGCAGTGCATTGGCAGCAAACCTTGATGCATATATGGTTGCACCAAGGCTTAGACTAGACTCTTCCTCATTTGCCAAAGCATCTTGTAGCTCATCTTCTGCTTCGCGCAATGACCTCTCAATCTTCTTTTTCCAGTATCGACGCCAAGCTGCTTGTATGAAAGTAGCAGCCCATGTCTTCCACTGTGAGGAATAGAACCTGCATGGAATAACAAGCACATTGCAAAGTTGATGAGGTTATGAAGTTTTTTGTAAAAAAGAAAATACGATAAAAATAAGAGAAATGTATTCTAAGATCATTACAATAATCCCACATGTGCTCATATGAAAAACGAGTAGTACTTTAAGGTTGGTCATCACATGGGTTTTATGACTTCTGTTATTGCTAAAGTTTTTATAATTTGATATTAAAATGAATTTGATGGGATTATATAAGAAAACTACTCTCAGAAGTCAGAAACAAAATTTATGGTTGAGTTATATCTGCACCTTGTTTCCTATTGTCTAGCACGATTCAACAAATTGTAATGATGCATAATCAAAGAGGAAAAAGAAGAAATTGACATGATATAAATTATCAAGCCTTGCCTGAAAGCGTGTTGGAGCTGTTTGCTGTGAAGGCGTCGAAATTGGGAAGCAACAAACTTCAAGTCATCAGCCGTGAGAGCAAAGGCTTCAACTTCTGATATAGTTTCTACTGTCCTGGTTGAAATGGGTAGATTTGAGGAGGAGTTGGGATCCAAAGCCCATGTCAGAAGTTCCTCTCCACAAAAGTCACCAGCCTTGAGGAACATGGAGTTGAAGAAACCAGTTCTTCCACCATTCGTTGTCATGGTCGAAACTTTTCCGCGCATAATGAAAAGCATCTCATCAACTGGATCTTCTTCACGAACAATGTAGCTCTTCTCAGTATAAAGGACTGGCTTCAGTCTATCACACATTGCATCCAACAACTGCTCATCCATTTTCTCAAACATTGGCACCTAAAGCAATAAAATAAGAACATAAAAATGTTCATTACACAATTAGACTACAGTTAGATTAAAAAAAATAGATGGGGAGACATGATTATGAGTGACACTCACTTTTTTAACTAAAGTTAAGCAAAGGTGACGCTTAATGTCCCTTCTGAGATCTTTAGGAAGGTTACGAATTAATGCCTCCTCCTCAACACCCCTATTTTCTTGCCATTGGTACTGTTCGTACTTTCTAATTCTTTCCCTCAAGTTCTCAGGTAGCATACGGTGGGACATCCACTGTTCTGCGTCCTGTCTCTTCACTCTCATCTCCTCCACTCTTACAGTTGTAGATTGCAGATATTTCTGTAGCAATATTCAAAACAATAGTTAGCTAACTAATGTTGCATAAAATTAACTTTTCAAATGTTAGGTGGGCATGTAATCACGAAGGAGTCAACTGTAATATAGTAATCTATAAATGGGGGAATCTTCGGATGACTATTTAAATCAACATCAGAGATAAGAAGTTATATTTATGTTGCTTCTTTGGGGCATGCCCCAACTTCTGAAAAACTACTGTTTTTTTAAATAAAAAAACATTCTTAAACTTGGTTCCTAAACAGCTACATTATTTCTTTTTGGCAGACAATGAATTACCTGCATGTTTCCAATAAGTAATGAGAATAAGACCAATCCAAAGATGGCAATGAAGATTGCAAAAGCTATTTCTGAGACATCAGTACTAGTCTTTAGATTTTGTCCAAGAGAACTGCAAAAGATGACAATTTTTTTAATATTGGTATGCTTTGGGCAACCATCTAATAAATTGCACTAATTTTTCCTTGATAAGATGTTACAAACACTAATAATAGAAATATTAGAAACGAAATTAAATAAGGATATGAAAGTTTTATAGTTCATAAAATAAGTATGTTGCATTTGCATATATGAAAACAAGAATACAGAAGATTATATTGGCCAACCTTAAATTGCGCAAACCCCACCAAAAGCAGTAGAAGAACTTCTGAGGAAAATCTGTTGTTGATTCTACAACACGTGAATCTAGAGCATCAAAAAATATTCCATAATTGAAGGTGTTTGGGTCTTTGATTGTGTCAGGGTCAACCAAAGAACAAGTTCGATTGAGAAGTGTAAAGACATTTGGATTGCGGTCTACACAACTCATGTATTTTCGATGATAGAGTGAAGCATTCCTTAACTCTCTGCGCCAACACCGCAACTCTGACTCTACCGAAAGCATATACCAGTTAGCTCCAACCACCTGATAAGCCACATGTATTTGGTGATCATAAAACTCATCACGATGACTACCTAGGAACATGCATAAATTGCATTTGAATAAGCAATAAAGTTAGCTTACATGACTTGCTAGCATATAGAGAAAAAGATTAAAAGCAGCTCCAGCCCATGCTGTCTCGGTCAATATGCCAGAAGTTCTAGTTACTTCTTTGAATAGTGGATACATCCGCAAAAGCCTTGGCACATACTGGATTAATACTGAATACTTCAACAAATCCTTTGCTACAAATGGATCTGATGTTTTCGAATTTCGATTTATGGCTAAAACAATCACCTAAATGTCAAACACAACAAATTATTATGGTTTTCGCCTCAAACAGAACTGAAAAATGTTAATTGATACAAAATGCCTTCATTTTGGCTTCTTATCATCGAAAAATAAATAAATACATATAAGAAATAGTTTAAGAGGGAGATACCTGTGGAAGTGGAATAATTGATAGAATATCAATGATGAAGTGTGAAGTTAAGTATCTTTTCATTATAGCCACAGGATCATCAATGAGCTCACCCCTTCCAAAAACACGAGAAGAAGGGGGAATGAATGCTGTCTTAAACTGAAAGATTATGCGAAGAATGTAGAATAGATCAAAGAAGGTGCGAAGAACACTGGCAGTGATCTGCAATGCTCCATCCAAATGAACACATTTTTCCTCATTATTTATCACCGGAATGTAAGAGAAGAGCGGGTCCACAGAGACAGCCAGCACACACGTTATTACAAAGATTTTGTTCCATTTCTGAAGGACCGGACCCTGTGGATCAAGAATTTTCTTCCTAGGTGGCAGCTTTTTCTGTCCATCACTTACAGGATGGACAGCTGAAGCTCTTCTCAAGTTCTTCATCTTCTCCGACCCACTCTCAAGCCTTCTTCCTATACTCTTTAAAACAGTACCCACACTTGGTCTTCTTTTGTGATTCCCACTGTCAATAGAATCTTCTTGCTCTGGACTAAAAGATGACTCTGATTTCCAGTCCTCAAACCTGGATGGAGAGAAATTTTGTTAACTAAACAATTATGGATCAGATATATGTTAGTTTCCAACAATTACAAATATCATATGAATTATGATTAAGTCTCCCTAGGGGCACCTCATTGGCTACTACATACTCCAAAATCAAAATGATAGCATGATCAAATCTCTTTACTAGCGGCAAGAGGTAGGATAGGGTTTGAACTTAAGAAAAAAATAGAGAATACAAACCACACTGCAGACATTGATCTTGTTATTGATTCAAAATTGGTAATTGCCCAACTTGGAAAACTACAGTTGCAGTATGGTAATTTGGATGATTAATTTCACAATTTGGTGTCAATCTGTCATGTTTTATAAAAATGCAACTATGAAGTTAAATTTCATTATTTTTTGAGGCAGATGAGCCCATTTTGAAAGAAAAAACTGAAGCAGCATGAACGAATGAAATTGCAAATAGATGAAGCAGAAGCAACCGAACCTCACAAATTTATGTCCCTTTGCATTCATGATTAGGCTACTTCAGCATCAAGTGAGAACAGGTAAGCTCTGCAGAAAGTGAAGATTAAGGCCTGAAAAATCCAGCATCAAATTAGAAACTTATTTTCGTCCTCCCTAATCTAAACTAGTAACAAGAAAAAGGCAAGGGTCAATGATATGTTAAACAATAATATAAATATAAATTAATTAAAGTTACAAAAGTATAGCCACCAACGACTTGAATATTTAAGTCAAGTCAATCTCCATAAATAATAATCAAGTACGGCCCACAACAACCAACCTCGACCATGTCAGAAAAGACTGTTGTAGATGTAAATAAAAAAACCAAACCAAAAGACACGCTAATATTTTAAAGATAAACAAGTGGGGACACTTGAACTTGAACCATATGAAACTCAAAGGACAGATGATGAAGATAAGATGAACCGAAAAAGGATAAACAAGGAACTGCGGGTAGCAAACAAACACGTAAAGAATAAATAAGCAAAAATTCAATCAATCTAATTAAAGTTTTTTTTTACTAGGGTGTTGTTTATCATGTGTGAAACACCAAACTCTCATCAGATACAAGACGAAGGCTAAACACATCAACCAACATGACACCGTGTTTGGTTTCAGTAAGAACAAGTTGCTAAAAATAGAAAGGTTTGGATAAATAAAATTTTGGTCTGTTATTCGCAAAGGAAAAAGGAAACAGCAACCTTAAATATGGCAAGTTAAATTACATGCCTTGGAGGGAGCGTTTGCACTTTGCAGGCTTCAGAGTTGAGAGTTGAGAGTTGAGAGAGATGTTGATGGAATAATGATGGGGCGTTTTGTTGTTGTAGAAATGAGAAAGATCAAAGAAAGTGAGAGAGGGAAGGATTTAGACCAAGTCGACGCTGTGAGAAGAGTCAAGTCATCACTCTTCAGCACGCCAATACATGCAAAATTCCAATGCATTGAACGCCATCAGACAATTTTCTTGTTGAATTTTATTATTTTATGGTGCTATACGTTCTTACGTCTTTCCTAGAAAAAACAGGTACGGCAAATACAAGAGGTATTAAAGATAACGAAAATAGCAATATTTCACACAAGAAACCCGGCCTCCTAAATAAGATTTAGGTATATATGTTCAAAGAATTTAATCTTAAGTAAATTTGTTTGCCTCAACAGGAATTAATCAGAATTTAATTTTTAGTTAACAAAATTTTAAGAAAAAAAAAAGATAATAATAACAGGATACACTAATGATGTTGATTTGAGAGAAGAAAACAAACCAGAGAATTGACAACTAAATTTTGATATGAAACATTTACAAGAATAAATCATGTTAAAAAAAGATGAACAAAAGTCTTCGGCTTAGATAGTTCAAATAGGTTGAACAAAAAGTGTTGGGCTTAGAGATCCAATTAGACTTTTAAAAATAGGATGATATTATTATTGGTTCCAAAAAAACTGCTCTTGGTCCCTACAGTCAAAGAGCAATTATCAAACTATTTTTTCTCTCCCTACCCTGTACTCATGTTATTAGGTTTTTTTTTTTCATTTTAGTGGTCAACCAGAATCATGATCCTATTGTGAAATTTCTTCATGATTTTGTTGTTTTTGGTGTTATTGATGTACGATGGAATCATGATTTCATTGTGCAACAACAACAACTTTTCGTACAATAGAATCATGATTTCATTGTATAAAATTTTACACTTTCGTTTAGTATTTTTTGGAAAAAAATGTATAATAGAATCACACTTTCGTAGTACAGTCATGTTTTAATCCCCCCCTATAAAATGTCTAATAGAATCATGATTTTATTGTGAAAAATTCACATCCCCTTTTGTGCAACGAAAACACAATGCTGTAATACTTTTCAAAGAGGGGTAATCATGAAATTTTGAGGAATTGTTGGGGCAATAACAACTCCCTAAAAATAAAAGGAGAATAAAACTAAAGATTAAAAAAAGAGAAGGGATTCATTTATTCAAATTAGAGTTACTCTTCATCCTCACTATTCATTAACTAATCTTAATCATTAGATCAAAAAAATAAATGATAAAGATGAGGAGTAACTTTGGATAATAAAGATGAAGTAAAGTTGGAAAAAAAAGTGAATTTGAGTTCAAGTTACCCCAAAACTAAACTAAAACAAAAAAACAAAAGACAAAAAGGTGAGTTGGGCTTCGGCCTAGTAGGTGTGAGCTAAAACTTCATGCACCTACTTAAATTGCTTCCTGCACCTCATTGTATTCCCAAAGCCTAATCTGAATGTAATTTTACTTGTAGGGAGCAAGAAGGTCCGGGAGACAACAGTTGGACTTGTAGGTGTTGTCTAAACATTTTTCAAGACAACAATAAAAAAAGTGGATTTAAAAACTAAAATAAGAGGGAAAAGGGGGGAATTAAAATAGAAATGAAAATAAGAATAAAAATAACGGAAAGAAGATAAAATCGAGTGTTGATGATACTAGTAACGGTAGATTTTACTGATATCTATTTTAATTTTCTACATTTAAGATAAA
The DNA here is from genome assembly GCF_000004515.6 of Glycine max. NCBI lineage: Eukaryota > Viridiplantae > Streptophyta > Magnoliopsida > Fabales > Fabaceae > Glycine > Glycine max. The sequence goes on along the minus strand of NC_038255.2, from coordinate 50,514,024 downwards.
TAGTGAGTGAAATAGAATCAGGAGGATATGGTATCAACTATCAAAACAATTTTGGCAAAGACTAAAAAGGACTTGCTACTTCACATCATCTCCAACAAAGTAAAATTATTCTGCATGAAGAATAGTTCTCATTAGTAGTGTAATGTGAACCAACCAATATATATCCAAATGCATCAATTACACATTCTTACCATACCACCTAACATTTCCAAATAGCACTTTCTCTGAAAAATAAAACTCAAGATTACTACTTCAGCTAACAATTGACGTTTTCCATCTTCGCCCTGATTTTATACATCAGGCTAGCTACATTTGTCGGCTCGTACGCCGAGCAATCTGGACGACACATTTATTAATCCTAATCTTACCCAACCTAACCATTTTAATCTGAAACATAACTTGCTACAACTTCACTTAAGATTTCTCCTCGTCTGACGGAGAACCTGGGGGCTCTGTATTAGCAAAGAAGTCATCCACTGAAAAAAAAAAAAAACAAAACAAAGGTATTTTGGTTACAATCAGACTTGAACCTTAACTTCCGAAACTATGCAGTAATAACTAATAAGAGAAATCACACCAAATATTGCAAACTTTAAGAACAATCATTTCCATTCATTTATGTATAACATTATTTAGCAAATTAAGTAAATCAACATCCATCAAAATGCAAGTTGAAACGCAGTCCAATATGTTAATTTTTATTTATAAAAAATTGTTATATCCCAGTCAATTTCAATTATTTGTTGGCTGTAAGGTCTAGCTTTACAAATTGAATTTTATGCACAGATCAACATTGATGACGTGTGTTTCTGGTAGAGCGTCCGCGACTCATGTATTCCCAAGTTTTCACGTCCAACTCATCAAATTGACGCAAAAGCTATTACAACTTGTTTCAGCTGGATCTGCGTCCATCTTTTCTGACGCACAACCAAGCAGGCAGGACAATGAGTATGATGACTTTTATGCCACCCAACGATATTTTACCTCAAACATTGAACCTTTTGTCAGCTCATTTATTGGTGCAAAGGCATACAATCAATCAGCACTCGCGCACTTGCACTGCTCCTCAAGGAGCACGCATGGAAGGTGATACATTTTGAACAAAAGATAATTATCTAAATTTTTGCATCATTAGTTAATTTTGGTCTGGTTTTGATATCTTCATTTCTATCTTTTCCAAATTATCAAATTCTCCATGGTTTCATATGCTCTCCTAATTTAAATTTTTTAGACTTGATTTCTTTGTGAAGTATTTCACATTATAGCTTTGTAGTTCAATTTATTTCAATGTTTGCTTCTCTTAACAAGGTTTTACAGAATAGAGTCTATATTCTATATTCTGCAATCTTTCATGACTGTAAACCAGGTGTGTGAGAAGACGCTAACACTTCTTTTAAAGCAAACCTTGACATTACTGTTTTCCCATGGAGTACCTTGTACACTTGTGGAGGCTCATAATTTTGTAGATCCTTTTGATTGCCATCTAAATCTATTTCAGTCAATACCATTCACCAAATTTATAAAATTTGAAGATTAAAAAAAGGACATACATGCATATAAACATGTGTGTGTGCGTGTGTGCACACTTACCTATGTCCTTTTGATCCGATGATTCAAGCAAAATATCTGAATCAGACTGCATAAATGGTGAACCAGGATAGTTTCCTAGAGCTCCTAGATCTGCATAGAAAGATAATTCATAAATAAAGCACGAAGACGTCCACACAGGGTAAAGATTTAAAAAGAAAAAGAAAATTACAACAAAAGCCAAAGTTCTCAAAATCATCAAAAGTTGTAAATCTCAAATAACTTCCAGAAGGCCTCCAATTACGTTAACTTTGACTATTTATCTACAAATGGATCTCAGAGCAAAGAAACGAATTTACCTCCCAAGTTTGACAAATCTGCTGTTAAGTCAGATAGACTAAAATTCCACTGAATTTGATCCAGGGATCTGGAAATCCCCGTGCCATTGTCCGGTGCAAGTTGAAGTCCTACGGAGCTTGCCACATCAGATGTGAATGCCGTATCAAGGATAGATGTATCGGTGCCCATTCCTGATATTTCTGATGGAGTGAAGGGGAAATGACCATTGGATGCTACTGATGTCGGACTCACTGGCATTTCTGACAAGGATGACATCGCACTATTTGGTGGAATAACAGGAGCACTGTGGTCCATCACCATACTTCAAGAAGGATAAAAGCAGCTACCATTATTCCATCAAGCAAATTACTATAAAGGAAGAGGAAGGAAGTTGTTCCACGTTCCACCAATTTAACTAACATTTAAGTACACAACAACCACAACACTCTAAGCATAATGCATGAAACACATTATCAACCAAGCCACTAAGCAGTTCATTGATAAAAACCAGTTGCTACTTATGCACAACAAGTAACTATCATTTTAAACATTTAAGACAAAATGAAATACAAATGCCACCTATACAAAGCCATTAGAAAAACACAAGGCCTAAATAGAAGAAGCGTGTAGGATCAGACAAGTTCTCACCCATTCCCGGAAATTCTAATGGGATGGGAGTTGCTTGATGCCAGGACTCCATTAACTACATGACAACTTGATATACCACTACCCATGGAGTCAAGATGTGGTTGACCAGCTGCAGGAATGGAAGACTTCTGTAGCACAGGGTATCCCATAGGTAGGTTGTTGACTGCACTGCAAACAAATGGTGTTGTAGAATTACAAGACAAGAGAAAAATGTAAGAGAAGAACAGAAACAGGTGAACTTACACAGCTATAAAGAAGAAAAATGATTAAGCTTGATCTCATGCCAGAAGCGAATGGCAAATAAAAACACACAAGTATCAATTAGGTTATGAGCCATTGTTCTAGCTCTTCAGTGTTCTCAACGGGGAGGGAGGTGCCATTAGCGTTATATTAGACATTTAGCTTATAACCTTAAAACATGCATAAGTGATGGAGACCAAAAAAGACCAGCCAAATACAAGTAATTCATTGGCGATTCATGGTAGTCTGATGACAAGAGCTTGAGCTAAGAGAGTTGAAGAAGCTATGACAAACCTAGTTGCAGAAATTCATACAAATCTAGTCCTGGAGAGAAATGGGGCAGGATAGTTCTACTTGATTGAAGCTTTAGAAGACTAAATGAAGTAGTTTGGACTGTTAGTGTTAAATTATGTGTTAGCATTATGGGCCTTGCAAGGAGATAAATCTACACATGTAGATATAGGTGGAGAATTGAGTTTATGTGTAGTACATTGTTGAATCTAGTAAGATTTATAGCTGGAATTCGTATATTTAACTTGTGTATATATCAATATCTTGTAAATGAAATTCTTCATATTTTCACTAATTCTTGGTCTTTAAATTGCTCTGAAATAGAAGTGTGGGTGAAAATTGCAAATATGTGTTCAGATCAGCACAACATCAACTCACATTCAGCACATTTATGTTGCTAATTGCACAGCCTTGCATGTGTCAGCGCATTTCTTCACCAACAGTGGCTACCCAATTTGTGCTCAATGCACTTCCAAATGCCCTCAACCTGACAGCAAGCCTTTATGTAATTTGTGCTCAATGCTTATCTCTATCTGTTCGATGCTAATATCTATATTTTGGTTATAAATATGGAAATTTGAAAGAAAAAAAATGACTTGGCTTGTAATAGTTTTGCAAAAATCTTTTATTAGTTGATTTTGGATATAGTTTAGACTTGTTTCCATATAGTGGTATTTAATTAAGACTTGAATTTGTTAGTTATATTTTGCTTAAATAAGGTGGGGAAATTATTGATTTCGGGAGTTAACATTACTTAGAATAATAAATTTCAAATTCTTTTCTCCACAGGGGAAAGTATCTTTTCTTCTTAGGGGTTATAAAATCTTGCTAGAAAGAGTATCTAGAATTGTGAGCAAATTCTTGTGGTAAGTCTTCCTTGTTTGAATTCGCAATTGCAGAAGATCTCATTTGGTCAAAGTTTACTACTTTTAATTTGTTGATGAGCACTACTGTGAGATTTAGGAGTTTTGCTCATGTGTAACAGAAATTAGGTTTCAATCTGATGTTTGATTCCATTTCCACATATCTATCTATCTTGAGATTTCTGAGTCAATAACCTGCTCAATATGCAAAGACCCAAGACCCACCTATAAATCATCAAGTCTGTAAGGATTTAAAGAACTTTCAAGAACCCTGTGCATCTTCACACTATTTGTTCTTTCTCATAATATGGATGAAGAAGTGTGTATCAATACTTTTTCCATGTTGACTAGGAATTTGGCAGTGTACTAAGAATAATAGTCAGAAACTCAGAAAATTATTGCATAACATGAGAAGAGAATACAATATGAGGCAAGAATTTACCAGGCATTGGATGGACTCCATTCTGTATGGGAGCCAGTGGAATCTTTGTAGGCAAGGGATACTTCATCATATGATACTGATGCTCAAGCAAATGATTGAACAAAAGTATTTGCCTTTTTAATTTTAGCCTGATATAGTAGGCCCTAAAGAAATCAGTGTTCTCCTCTTCCAGCTTCTGCCATACTGAATTTTAAAAAAAGAAAAAAGAATCAAACAGAAGGCAATGAGATTTGAGGGCATCTATGTATAAAGGAAAATAGATAAAACTGCAGTGTAGGCCATTCTTTTCAATAGAAACATGTCTCACTCTCAACTATCAAATTATGTTTATTTCCATGCCATTAACCCATGTAAAAGATTACCATTTTATTTATAAAAAAAATGAGCAACTGACACAATAGATTTATTTTATGATTGTTAGAATGAAATATATAAAATAACATGAAAGAAACTTCAAGATGGCTACCCAGAGTTGTAAATCCAGGATCTATCTTTGCCCGAGCGAAGAGTGTTTTGACCACTTCATCTTTATTCATATATAATTGTAGGCACCTTTCTATTAAATTTTGTACCTACAAAATTTGTTTGAATATGTATTAAAAAACAGAAGAAAAAAACAGATTAGTCCAGATTAGCTTCTGTAAATTTTCCTGTAAAAGCATGAGAAACGGAAAGCAAGTGGGAAAAGTCAAAGTTGATTAAAATGGTTTACAAACAATGGATTGTCTTACAAGATCTATATCCTGCCGTGAAATTTTTTTGCTATCATTGCTTGAAGCAGATGCTGAAACCGAATCAGTAACAGGAGCATCAGTAGTGTGATTTTTTGGTTGTTCACTCTGTGATTCACGAGATGCTTGAGCCGGGGACTGTAATTCTTGTGTGCTCTGCCAATCCATAAAAGCTAATTAACTTCAATATAATAAAAAGGTCCAATAATGTTTTCTATATTTGACATTGTAAGCTTAGCTAATCCAGGAATCATATGCATTTGATTGATTGAAGTAAGTAGTTTCCCTTATGGAAAATTTGTCCTTTCACCAGTGAATACCATCGTGTGTATACAAAAATTGTTTTGAAAAGGACCAACATCAGGCATTCCCATCCTTAATTTTGTTTGCCAATATGGTCAGGTGCAGTAGATGCATAAAATTAATGACATAGGGCAATAACCATTGTGGATAATCCGAACTAAATAACAGAATAAAAGGATTATAACTGGAGACAACCTGGGAGTTCTTCATTTCTGCCGAAAACAGGCTGACCACATGTCTTTGGGAAACTCAGCAAATCCTTCACACTTCGAATTCAAGATATTTTACATATGTGTGTACAACAACCTTGATTTGAAGTAGTTTTCATCTGAAACGAAGAACACTGAACAACAGTAAGAAGATATTGTAAAGCAAAAGCAAATCACTTTGACAGGTACATGGATCTTGGAAGTCAACAAACCCAACTACAAAGAAATTTAAAATCCATCTCAAAAACACTCAGATGAATATGGATGGGTGGAGGCATTTAATAAATATTCAGTAATTTAAACTACAAGGGAGTTCAATTGCAGTAATTGAATTCCATGTTTTACAAAAATACTTAAACAAAATACAAATTTAATTTAGAATTTTACTATAGCACGTTAACAAACAGACCGGATAACAATAACATTATGTACAAGTTGTAGTGATAATTACATAGCTCACAACCACAACCACGTTAAGTCACAAGCAGTGTATGTTTTTGCAAGAATAATTAGACGCAGTAAATGGTAGTGAGAGCGAACAAACTCCGTTGGGCGACGATTCAGACAAAGAAAGAAAGTATTGGAAAGGGGAAGTAAGACAGAAAATGTGAAATAATAAAGCAGATCTCGACGCGTATATTACCTTACCTTACCTCACGCACGCATGCGGGCAGAGTTGCTGCTGAATCTGAAACACAAAGTGAAAGAGTGAGTGAAGTGAAGGTAGCTAGCTCTGACTCACGACGAACTCAGGATTTGCCTCATTCAAGAAAAAGAGAGACTAAAGTGACTGGGAATGGAGCATAATCTCAATTTAAACAAATAATATTGGTTAGATGGATTTTACCTCTACATTGTTCTTTTGGTTCTGGTCCACGCTATTTTCTGCACTTCTTCATCAGGTATGTGTACCTTTAATTCATGTTATTTTCTGCACCTCATCTTGTTCTTTTTTTTTTTTGTATATTTTACTTTTTATGTTATATTTGCTGAATTAAAATACAAAAATCTGACTATTTTAAATTGTTGAATTAAAATATAAAAATATGAGTATTTTTAATTAATAAAACTTGTTTCTCTTTCATGATGAGTGATGTGATGATTAATATTACAATGTCTTATAAAAATAGGAATCAAATCAATAATTTATTACTAATAATTCATGCTATTTTTTACCCTTCATCTTATTCTTTTTTCCTATATATTTTACTTTATGTTATATTTACTGAATTATGATATTTTTTAAAATAATAATATTTTTTAATTGGAAATATGATCAAATTTAACCCCTCAATTTAATTTAATGGTTGAAAATTTATTAATTAAAGACTCTCCAATTATTTTCAATTAAAAAGGATCTAAATCTATGCAAATGCAAATATATATTACACTAAGTCAAGGATCTTTCTTCCAACTTTCAAGTAATGGTTAAACAAACCAACATCTGTTATTTATACTCGTATACTATGTATCCACAATGTAAAACCCCATTAGAACAATCTTATTATAATTTTTATAATAATTATTACTCCCTATTTCATAATAGTTGTTGGGTAAAAAAAATATGTCTTAAAATAATTATTATTTTTATTTTTAATATAACATTAATTATTTTTTTAATTTATATCTCTTATAATATTATAATATTAATGATATGAGTTAAAAAATTAAAAATAAATATAAGATGATAAGATTAATTTTTAAAATTATTATTTTATTTATTAATTTTTCTTAATATGTATAAAATAACTTAAAAAATTATAATGAGATAAGAAGGAATTTAAAAGTTAACAAATCTATTATATCATAAATTATAATTAAATAATACATAAGAAAACTGTTTTACACGTAGGTGATAGGTATAGTATTTTTTTCTACTAGTATACCTCTCATTACTTGAAATTATAAAAGTGTGATATTAAAAAAATGTTACTTCATGGTTTTATAAAAAAAGGAAATTGTATACTAAAATTAAAAAGTAAATTAACGTTTTTGATTAATTTAAAATTATTTATGAATTTTAAATTTTGAGAAATTAAAATATTTAATATACACAATTAAAAAGATTAGTTTGAAAATCCACTCCTAAACAAAGAGATTATATAACGAGTGAACTGTATAGTGCGTATCGCAACGGCTGTAACAGAGTCTTTCTTCAGTTTGGGCCGCAATGGCTTATGGCACTGTGAACTGTGTAGTGTGTACCGCCAGGCTGTCTTGTCTTTTAATTTATGGAAATAGAGAGAAAGAAAATACAAAATATAATGAAAACTAATTATGGATAAAATATTTTAATTTTAATTTTTATTTATGGAGTATCATTTTTAGTTCTTATTTATGGACTATTATTTATAAAATATTTTTCAAAAACTAAGTTTTAAATGGTAGGAATGGGGGAACATCCGAACAAAAGAGATAGTGAATGGAAGAATATGAGTAACAAAAAACTGATAAGTTTTTGGATTAAGAGTAAACAGAAAAAAAAAAAAAGATAGGAATGATAGAAATGGTAGGAATGGGGGAACATCTGAACAAAAGAGATAGTGAATGGAAGAATATGAGTAACAAAAAACTGATAAGTTTTTGGATTAAGAGTAAACAGAAAAAAAAAGGATAGGAATGATAGAAATGGAATTAAAAAAATGTAATGTTTAGATAGATAAAAATAAGAAAGAAAGAAGTAGAAGAATTGTTCTCTACTTGTTTGAATGAGAGAAAGAGACCGAGAGTGAAAAAATAAATAAATAATACAAAATAATATTTTTATCTATAAAAATATGTAATAATTAAGTGTATAATTTTTGTAATCTAATAATTTTAATATAAAAATAATTTATAATTTTCTAAAAATATAATAAACCAAAAAAATTCTCCCGCTTCTTTCCAATTTGGGAAAGGAATTTTTTTTAAGTCTCACAACAATTTTTTTTCTTATTTATCCTTTCAAATAAATAGGGAAGTTTAATATTCATTCCTATCTTAGCTATCTCTTTTGTTTATTTGTCTAATCCATTACTACTCAAACAAATAAGGGGTAAAAATGAAAAACGAAAATAACATAAAGATGTTTTATTTTTTTGTTGTATAAAGCTAAAAGAGATACTGCTTTTGAAGATCATTTAAGAACGACATTAATTAAATAAGTTTTTTTTTTGTTTCATTATTTTAAAAAAATCAATTTTTTTTCTCATAATCTTCTCCTTTATATGAAATCATATTGGAAATATAAAATGTGAATATTTTTTCCAACAAAAATTTCAATCTTGATTCACTTATGGAATATTAGTAGTTCTTTTCACTAGGTCCAAACCCTTTGGTAAAACAAAAATTAGTTTTCAACAATAGAAAAAAAACTCTTTACTAAAAAATGAAAGTAGTGTTAATATATACGTTTTCTTCAATTTTAGAAAATATTCCCATACAAGCCCAAAATTAAAAAAAAAATATTTCTATAGTTTTCTTTTAAAAACAAAATACTTGAGAGAGAAGAAAAAAATTACATTAAGATATAATTATATTTCAAAACTATTTCAACTACCGTCTGAAAAATTACATTAAAGATATTTAATATTAAAAAAAATATCTAGTTTGCAAGCTTTTTTTTAAATTTAAAAAACATTGATAGAATATACAAGTAACATTATTAATTTGAGTAAATGACGCATACGTGACATTGATTGACATAATACATATTTTAAGAGGATCTAAAGAAATTGACTAAAGTGGTGTAACGCAGTTGCAGTCACAAGTTGTTGATTTTCTTTTATATTCGTATCGTCCCTGACCCTGACATGCACGCCACATGCATCATTAGTTTATTACATTTTTTTGGCAACTATTAGTCACAGTATTGTGGCCAGGACCAGCCATAGTCACACATTAGCATATATCTCATCTCCGCCAACCCAGAACTGGATTCCTCGACTTACCTTTTAAATATAATCTGCATCTTCATTTTATATTTTAGGATTAATTAAGTTTTTTTTAATCCTTCGAGTTTTTCAGTTTCCAATTTTTAATCTTTCATTTTTTTTTATAAAAGTTAATTTTTTATTAATTTTTTGTCATCACTTTTAATTTTTTTACTTATTTTAAATTTCTTATTTATTTTTATTGTTTAAAATTAGTTTTAAATATAAAATAAATTAAAAATTAAAAATGAATAAAATAATGACTAATTTTGAATAATAAAAATAAATAAGAGATTAAATATAAATAAAAAAAATAGAGGAACTAAAAATAATAAAAAATTAAAAATTGTAAAAATCAATTTGAGGGATTAAAAACTTAATTAATCTTATATTTTATGATTAAAAAATAATGAACAAATGAAACAAAATATTTTTTTTTGTTTATATTGCTCCTTCTTCTAAGTATAAAATTTTATGATATGATAGAAAATCTTCTTAATTTTCCCCAGTTTTGCGACACGTTAATAATAATAAAAAAACAGACATTTCCAAGTAAGGGCTAGAGTCTGAAATGAAAGAAGAATGAGCTACAGTCCTATTCAGAAAAAAATGGCGTGATTACATGATAGCAGACTGCAGTGTTGTGCTGAGATTACTTAGAAACCGTAAGATCCAATTCTCATTATTAGACGCCACGGAACAAGACATGGTGGACAAAGATTCTTCCACAAAGCAAAAAGAAGACAAAGTTACTCTTTGTTGTTGTAAAAGTAAAACTACAGAACAAGAACAAGTCGGCGAATTCAACATCAAGGGAATGCCAAAACACTAATTCGAAATCCATTATGAGACCCATTCAAAAAGAAAGATTACTATTATATTTTTTTTTCCATTTTCAATTTTTTCTCTCCCTGTGTCTCTTTCTCTGGATCTCAGGTCTGGGAGATTAATTTCGTTCTGGTATATGACTGTCACTGGCAAAGAAATTTTGAACACTCTAGGAATTGAAATGAGTTCTTCCATTAAATAAATAAATCGTTCTTGACACATGTGATCACATTGGAAACGTACACTCAAGCGTCTGTTTCTCTATTGCCAGCTGATCAGTGTGGTCTGGCGGGATTCTCTCCTTGCTTTTCAACACATTTTTTTCTCAGCCCATCCACACTTGGAAGGAAAGAACTTTTGCTCATCCGCTGATTCTTCTTACTCCTACAGACAGGTGATCAACTCACTTTGTTTTAGGATGAGTATCACTGATCTGATGGCAAAGATGATGCAGTACTCGGTGATTAGTTTTCATTCAAGATAATTCTGGACTCTATTGTTACCCAATCAAATCAAATCCCAAAACTCGCTTAGGTTCAGAATTCACATATCTTGGCACCTTCTCTTTCTCTTATAGTGTTTGTTGTAACTTGTAGTGTAGGGCCTCTGCTAGATATTTCATGAAAAATGTTGTTATACTTCTAGTTGGCGAGATTATGATGTTAAACAGTTTTGGCAACTTCTCTTACAATCTTATGCGAAGTGATTATGATGTTAATTTATGCTGAAAATCCAAATAATAAGAAACTCATAACTTGGTTTGGTGAGTATTTATTCGTCTGTCTAGTTAAAAGATTACACTTGCGATTCTCAATGGCAGTAACAAGATAGTACTAGATTGCTTCATGGAAAACCAGTAGACAATTTTGTTCTATTTTCTATAGGACTTATCGACATTTATATGCACAAGGTTTTCAAATATGGAATAATGGATACATACTACACTAGTTATTTAGGGATGTACATAGAATAAAATGATGTAGTTTGCTAATCAATTCCATGATTTTAATTAATTTGATCATGATCATGATCTGTGGGAACCTCAAAAGAAAGGCTTTTCTTTAAACCCCTGTAACTATCTCCTTTGTCCTCAAGCTGCATCTCTCCAAGTTCTGTTCATGGCTCCAAGAGTGTGGAGATGGTGATGTCAACAGAGGCCACAACTGATTAATCCTTTGCTTCCTCATTCTGCCAACGGTAATCTTTGAATGTTTCCTCAAGACTCCGTTGATGGCTTTGAGGTAGTTGCTGGAGTCGTGGTCTCTTAGGATTGTGCCTTCTGAACCATATGCTGTTGGATCACTTAGTGTATCAATAGGGTGTGGTTGATTCAGGAAGGTTCTAAGAACACTTGGAGAATATCCACCTTTAGTATTGTCCAGGGCATAGAAGGCACTTCCTCGAGGGAGTAAAGGATGTGGAGGAGATGTCTTCTCATCGGGTTGGAGGATGAATATTTTACCCAGTGGTGAATACAACAGCTTCTGAAAAAAATCCAAAGAAAATGAATGAAGATCTTACTCAGTGGTGAGTATAGTAACATTTCATAATTTAAATTAGGTATGTTCATTATGGGTTTATGACTTTTGTTCCACAAGCCCAAGTTTCCATCCAAAAGACCTTGCCAGAAAGCAATATAAATCATAATATATACCTGCCTGCAAAATTATGTTTATACATTTGAATATTTTTTTAGTATTCTGTAAGAACTAAGAACAGATAGAAAGATGATGCTTACATTTTTCAGCAGACATGGATGTGACCGAAATGAGCTGTTTAAGCGCTTAAGGACTACAGCTACATGGTTTGGGTAGTTGCAGGAGAAGGCCCTGGGAACAATATCTCTATGCATCATCACACAGTGGATTTGGCTCTCATCCAGGCCTAGCTCATTGATTATTTGTTGGCCTCCACAGAATACAAATGGTGAGCCAAAAGTTACTACTGGTCGAAGAGTGGAGGGACTCACAACCTTGTTAGTCAATAGCATCAAATGAACCAAAAGAGAGAGACTACCCCCAAGGGAGTGCCCAGTGAACTGAAGCTTAGCACGATCCCCATGTCTCTTCAAATGCTCCATTATTTCTGGCATGAATTGCTTGTATATTCCTTTTGCAGCCTCATAAATTCCTCTGTGAACAAGTACGTCTGTGTCCTATTAGAGAATAGATCATAAGTGATTTGATGTTTTTCTTACAAAATCAACATTTGAAAATTGCAACTGCACAATAAATGAATGTCTCCATGAAATAAGAATTATTCTTACCTCGAATTTGGTGGGCTCAAAGAAGAGGTTTGCTTGCCAAGATGCCAGGGAGTCAGAGCCCTGCAACATAGAACAAAATTGCATGTGTTGAAATTCAACAATATATAACCTTGTGGTACAGATCAGGATAGCAAAGAGTAATTAAGGAATTACCTGAATTACAAAGCATCGAGTGTAATTGCCGGGATCATCACAAACAAACCATTCACAAGGTGAGGAATGAAGTGATTGGAGGTCATTTGCTGCTTCTTGTTTTTCCTTCTCCCCTGCTGCAACCACTGCTGTCATTGTGGACGCTGCAACATAAGCTGCAACCTCTGATTTGTAACCTCGCGAAGTGCTTTCTAGCTCTTCTCGTGGTGAGTCTCCTCTTCCATTAGAATCTTCATTTTCAGTCTGTTGTGTGTCTCGTGACTTAGCAGCACGGTGTAAGAGATCCTTCGCTCGTAATTGGACATAAGAGGCTGCTGAGGCAGCAATATCATAAGCTAGTTTGATTTGAGGCTTCTTTATACTGTCTTTGCCTTTCTCTGAGACATCCGAGTCATCTATAGGAACACGAGTGGAGTCTTGATCAAGTTTCACTTTTAACTTGGCCACTTCAACTTTCTTCTCTAAAGAAGATGTTATAAATTGAAGGCTGTAGTATCTTCGCAAGTCCTTAGCCTGCAAAGTAATTGGCAAAAGTTGTTTGTTTTTTTTATTCTTTTTTGATTCATACATGAAAAGAGGAAAACAAAAACACACACTCAAACTCTTATATTATTACTATATATGCAAGAAATCGATAAATTATTCTACCATGGGTGAGTGCTTACCTTGATTTGGGGTATTACATAGGCCATGTTGCACAGGAAAGCAAGTTGAGAGTATAGTTTGGTATCAGACCATGGTACTTGAACCAGAAAGTTTGAGAATGAGTCGCAATCATATGTCACTTCCTGCTCATCTTCATCTTCACCCACCACACAAACATTGTCATCTCCATCTCCATCACATTCACATTCATCATACGTATTTTCGTTGCATATTGCATCTGGATCCATGCTTTCTTTCGGCAGTCTGTTTCTCCAATGTTTCTTGATTTCCATAAGCCTCTCTACCCAGTTGGCTCTATTCGCTATCTCTTCTTTGCTGCTTTCCACCATGTTTTCCTCAATACTTACAACCTTCTCCTCCACACTTACATCCTTGCTTGTTTCTGGGTCAAACAAGAAGGAGCGCAGTGAATTTGGAAGCATGGAGCCTGAAAATTGAAATGGGGAAATGCCCATTGATCGATTGCTCTTAAGTTTTGGCGGCACTGATGTGGCTTGTATGCGATTGATGGAGCAACATAGGTGGTTGTCAGAATAAGACCTCCGCATAATGGAACGTGTGCATAGTTCTTTGCTGGATTGCGAGCGGCGAAGACCATTATGCTCTTTTGCAATGTCCATAGTTGCAGAGGTAGCTGCTGGAGATGTAGGCATGGCAACTGCAGTGTAAGCCATGCTGGTAATTTTTATGTCAGATAGCAAGATCTAGATCCTTCACTGTACTTGGTCTATGTAGATTATTATGAATAATCAAATATCAAAGCTTGATATGTTGAGTTGTGGTCATTGAAACAAATCCGATATATGTACATAGATTTTATAAGACAACAGACAACAACCATTTTTCTTGTTATCAACGAGGACCTTCTTAAAGATGTTGAAACTTCTAATACACTCATAGTTAAATTAGTTTACCTATCAATGAACGCAACTCCTACATTAAGGTATAGACGAAAGCATCGTTAAGTGGTGTGTGTTACGACCAAAGCCAAAACATAGTTAAGCTCGAGACCGTGCTTATTGGAAAAATATTGACGATTCAAACCATTGGACCAGATGAATATGAGGGAAAGACATGCCATGTTCGTTAAATTCTAGGATTCTGAATAAAGACATTTACTAGCTCTCTATTTGTCGTATGTGCACATGGAGACAGTATCGGTTTATAAGGGGAGAAACAAGTTTCATTGTAGTTTGAAAATGAGAACAAAAGGCATCTTGTATTAATGAAAAATTAGGTATGTCAAAAGTTATATAATTGAGTAAAACAAATTATTAACCGATGTTACTCAACAAGTAAATTTATTCTCTAGTTTGCAATTGCAAAACAATAATGTAATAGTATTCTTTTATGAAACAGTACCCCAAATAAATTCCTTAATTTAGTTAGTAAGGGTTGCATCTGAATTTGTACATGATTTTCTTGGAATTGTCGCATATTTAAGGGATCAAGCTTTCAACCGATATTGTAGGAAGGAAAATTAAAAAGGAAAAAGACTTCTTCCAACTCAAAATACACTATTAAATAGTAGTATACCAAAGACTATAGCCCCATCCACACACACAAAGTACCAAACAAAATAAAAGCACTATAGAAGGTAAAGTACCTCGGAATTACCGATATAATATTACCAACATATTCTTCTCGTTAAATATAGGATGAGGCCTCAAAAAAGAGGGAGGGGGTTGCTAATCTTTTTTAAAAAAAATATTTTCACATCAAGTTAATATTTTATAATAGCCATCAATCACGGTCCTGAGTAAGCCGAACTTAAACTAGATAAAAAAAAAAATTGAAAGTGCAGGACAGACTTGCTTCTTACCTACTTATTGTGAATGCTTCAATTCAAATAATGTATAAAGAAAGTGTAGTGTGTGTATAAAACTAAGTTATACAAATATAAAAAAATGATTTTAATAAAAAAATATATATCTTACAAACCATCTCACTTGTTTAAAGAAGAAAGGGAAACTGAAGAATGAAAAGTAGTTTCATGAATAGTTTTTTTTTAACAAAAAAAATTATCTCTGAAAAAGAAAAACAACAGTGATCAAAAGCCAAGGAAATTGAGGATCACAACCAGAGTTATCCATTAAATAATAAATAGCATTACATGAATGAGATGCATCACACCAAAATCCCATTAAAATTCTAAAACAAATAATAAAGAGCCAGAATGATAAATCTATCTTTACAATGAGTTAAGATTGAGATATTCAAAAGATAATCATTATCTATTAAATAGGTTATAGTTCTATGTCACACGTTACAATTTTATTCTCATTTCTTCTATCGTCCCATCATAAAAGAGAGGATGAGAAAAAAGTTGAGAGTTTTTTCAATAGAGTATGTTTCTGCTTTGATTTTTTAATGATTAATATAATTGATTCGGGATTGATAGATGATGATTTTCATCTGAGGCAATTATTTCAGTTCCAACGCTTAGTTAATAAATAGAACATAGCAATAAAATGAGAAAGCTTAATAGATCAAAGGAGCAAAAGTACGTCGAATGTGGGAAGTAAAAAACTGAAATGGAAATTTTAGCAACCTGATTCCAGTGTTTGACACTTGTTGCATGGTTGGGCAATTCAAGGAGCTGAACAAAAATCATTAACAAGCACAGAGAACAAGCAGAACAATGAAAACAAAGAACATGAAAAATGCATGTACTTACCCGGAGAGGCAAGTAAGCAATGAATGTACAGAACAGAACCTCTATTGGGAAGAACATTCAGCGAAGACAACCATGATCAAGCTCCGACAATGGCGTCCATAGATGCTAGCTGGACAAGACAGGTATAGCTTCTGCCAATGGTATGCATATGGTGGAATGAGGAAACTAGCATTTAATATTATTGAAAAACGAGGTTCTCTCTATTTTATAGTGCAACAATTGGTTCCCAGAGATTCAGATCCAACACGGTGAATAAAATAAAATAATTTTATGTGTTCAGATCAGAAGCAGGGACCCTTCTCTCTCTCTGTCTCTGATTCCTCTGTGAGGCATGTTTTTTCACAGAAAATATGTTTAGAAAACTGGGGAAGAAAAGTGCTAATAAATGAGGGAAACGACCATGAGAGAATATGCTCATGTGGGGTCCCTAGACTTCAAACAAAAGGGCTTTTTTCATAGGCGAAAATACCCTTTTGATTTTCTTTTCTTTATAGGTGTTGATAGTTGTTGCTGGATAATCAAATAAGAGTAATTTGCGTATAGATATTTTTATCTTAAAAGCAAGTTTATAGTAAAATTCAATGTAAAATTTTTAAGGTTGTTTCAATTTAAAATTAATATAATAACAAAACATAATTAAGTTGATATGATTCGGATTGATTAACTAAACATACGTTAGGATGGAAAATCAAATGGAAGCAACATTGTTTTTTAATATAATTATAGTTTATAAAATAAGTAAATAAAAAATAAATATACAAATATTTTAAAAATATATAAAATATTTAATGTACTTAACAAAATCTAAGGTTAGACCTTATACTGGACGTGACTGAAGTAGATTCCTGGACTTCGCAGGTTGGTTTTGAGAGAGACTTTTGTTAAGAGGACGGGAGATAAGATCGGTGAAACAAAAGAGTATGACGTAAGTAACTATATAAGTTAGAAGATAAAATAAATATATGCTTAAGTATAAGCTTGAGTGAGCAAAAAAGAGAGATAGACTTGTTAGTTGTGTGCTAAAGTGCGTGGAAATTAATGTGTTGAAGATCTTTATTTGTAGGGGTTGTTATAGTCTTTGTAGATAATTATCATCTCATAGATAATAGTTGAGAGCTTATAGATAATGTTAGAGATAAATTATAGCTTATGAATAAAAGCTAGTAGATAATTGTAACTTTTGTAAATAATGTATAACCTTGTAGATAATCTATTATCTGCCAATAGATAAATATATATTCAAATATCAATACGTTAAATAACCTCTCATTAGGGAGTTTGACTATTAAGGGTCAAGTGTCCGAACTCTTATTGTAAGACTAATATAAATGATTGACATGTGTCTCACTCGACAATATATTTAGTATTTTTAAACAAAAAATTATAAAAGAAATAAAAACTATTCGTCCATAAACAAAATTAAACATATGAGCACACCTAAAATAACATGAAGTGGACTTAGAAAGCAGGTGGGACTCAATAAACACACAAAAAAAAAAGGAATAAAATCTCAAAGTGAATTCGTAATAGAGTTATATTATTTCGTACAGAGAATAGAGAATACGAGACACAATATGTACAAATAACAAGTAAAGCAATGAGTTTTTTAAAATAAATATTTATTAACAGATTTTAAAAATACATGAATGAATTTATGACAAAAATCACCGGTGGTGCAACCGTATGAAAATAAATTTGATATCAAATAGTGTTTTCCTTTAAAATATGCATCAAATTTGCAAGCTGGGTCTACTAAAACATAAATGGCTGATTTGTTAGGCGGGGGCATTTTGGTCATACAAATAGAACCGGGCCCACATTATTATTTTGTTCATGAGCACCTGGTCGCACGTGTTGCGAGTACTGAAAAGAAAAGGAAAAGGAAGTGAAAAACGTAACAATTGGGTATGTCGTTAGTGCGACGGCCAAATGTGCGGTTGCATGAAGCAAGGGGCGCCAGGGGGAGCCACATTTCTTCACACCGGTGGCGGCGCCCCTCACCACCTCTTTGGCCTCCAATTCTTTTCGCGTGTCATTCACCTAATCCTCCCCTCAGGTTGCACCGATTCATTCAAACTCCCCATTGTCTTTCAGTTTCACACGTGTTGCCTCGTGCTCATGCACCAGGAATTCTACAACATTGACGATTCAACTTTAACATATATAATATTTTTCAAGGGTCGGTTCTTTAGAGTAAAAAGAAAAGAAATAAAAGTAAAATAACATGAAAATTTTAAATTAAAATATTGTAAAAGTATGTATCATGTCATTTTATTGTTTATTTTTCTCTTTTTTCATGCTTGCAAACTAACGTAGCCAATTTTGTAATGAGCTCAATTCATTAACAATGTTATTTTTCGTACAATTTGTTATTACTTTAAATTTTTTACTTGTTACTTTAAAATTTTCTTATAATTTCTAGTTTTTTAATGTCCTTATTCTTCGGTTGTATATGTGGTAATTGATCTCGTTCTTTTCATATCACAACTCATTTTCTTCTCTCATCTTCTATTTAATCTCATTTCCTCTTTTATTTTTAAAAAAAAATATAGAGACAGTGCCTCACTTCCCCTAAAATGGATGTGTCGATATTCTTTAGAATTAAAATTTCAGAATGTCTCCCTTTGTTGTTATACTAATGAATTGTGGCAGAATTGTTGTGAATAAGGAGATACCTCACAATTTCACATGCAAAATGAGATGCATTATTTTCATCGTTTCAATTACAATTTCCCTGCGACTACTCCCTGGTTTACAATTTCATCAAAGATGTCTTCCATTTATAATGGGAGAATTTATTTTTAAAAAAAATGTTTAAATGATTCAATGATAAAATAACTTGCTTGTATAGAATATTTGAAATCAGATTTAATTTTTGATATTTTTATGAATCATTTTGATTGATTAAAACAGTCAGATTTTAAATTCTCTCAAAAAATATAAAATTTGAATTTTTTTTCAAAGATGTTCATTCTAACTCACTTTTATGCTTACAATTCTTTCTCGCTCAATGCTCGCAACTACGAGTGACTACAAACCAAAGTTATTTTTTGTCGATATTTTTTTGCTCAGAAAATTTTTCTCGTTAATGACATATGACTTCTCTAATCCTCATAATCCTGGTCCTAATGCACCTATGAAATGGATTCAAATTGTTCTACAGCTGCTTCTTGGTACCTCTGCCAATAGAACCCAAAGCCTTGCCCCCAAGATACTTCTCGGCATCGACTTCTATGGAAATGATTTCTCCCTTTCAAGGGGTAATTCCTTTGTTTCTTATCTTCCTAATCCTTTACATATTTGGTTGGAGGGGAATGAAGGAGGTTGGGTACCAGGACAAAAATCCCTCCTCTTCGATCCTTTGAACTAAACTTATTGTTAATTTCAGTGGCAGACACACACACACATACACAGGTACTAGATCTGCTAAAGTGGTGTCTAACGGATCAAGGAGGAGACGGGGAATGGGAAAGGAATGTTCCATTTGGGCATCATTTATATTAATTCTTTATTGCTTTAGTGGAACATGATCACCTTTTTTGAGCCATTCTGATACTTTGAGATCATCTTTGAGGACTTAATCTTCCTTTTCTTTTTTAGCTTTTCTGATGTATTATCTTGTTAAAAGATTTTTTGTTTTACACATAAGAGAAAGTTGAGAGTGCAGATGCAGGTGGTGGAGCTATTATTGGGAGAGATTACCTGGCACTTTTGGAGAAGCACAGGCCTGAACTGCAGTGGGATAAGAATAGTGGGGAGCATTTTTTCTTTTACACTGACAACAAGGATATCAGGCATGCGGTATTCTATCCATCTTCGAAGTCAATTTCTTTGCGGTCAGAGGAAGCTCGTTCACGGGGGTGTGGCATCTCGATCTGGGAAATTGGCCAAGGCTTGGATTATTTTTTTTACCTTCTTTGATAGCTCGTTATGTGTACTCCTTTTGTGGCCCATGTTAATGTTTATTCCTAAGTTGCAACTCGTAACTGTTGTGTATTCAGTATAAACGAAAAGTACTTCGGTTAAATTGGGATTTTTTTTTTCAGAAATCTAGTTTGAGGAAATTTGCAGTTAGTTCAGTTACAACTTGCAAAGATACGATGTGATTGTCATAGCACAAGGGTTGGTGCTGGTGGGAGGTGGGTAGAACACTAAAACGTATTTAAATGCTTTTAATAGTTTTGTTTTTGTGCATGGAATTTTACGATACGAGAATAACATCTCAGTTTAAGAAGGGAAAGGCCTTCAGCCTCAAAAGAATAACATCTCAGTTTAAGAAGGGAAAGGCCTTCAGCCTCAAAAGAATAACATTTAACTTTTTTGGTTAGACACATTAACCTTACTTTAAGCCTTTCAGGAAATGAGTGAGTGCTTTCTATAATATTCAAAATTTTATCTTTTTGAATAATTGTTTCAATTGAAATTCAGTGAGCAAATATGCAATTTAACGTTAGTAGGTTTGGCTCATTCGATTTACTTAGTTTGAGTTGTCTTTAATGTTCTGTGCTCCATCAAAATGACCGCCATTGAGAACTGTCGAACTCAGCACATTACAGGAACGCAAATAAATTGATGGTGCCTACGGTATTATTTTATTTTATTTTCAAATTTTCTTAGTTAAAGTAATTTTTGACAATAATTAAAAGTTATTTGAGAGTGTAATGAAAATGTCATATAGCAAAACAGCAATAGTCGTATTAGTTGACCTTGATATACCAATATACCATAATGACTTTAGGAACAGGGCATCCTATTTGAGCATTCCTATGGGCGTAAAACATCAATTAGCCAAGAGACTTGCAAATCTGCAATTACAAACAACAGTTTTAAACACTTAAAAGCGGTTTCAAAAATCACTTCCTTGTTACATGATAAATTATTTCATCTACACACCAACAAAACAAAAAGACTGCCGATAATAAAGAGAATAAAAATCGCCTTCTATTCATCAATAACTTGGATTCGGTTACCTTAATTTGTTTTAAAACATCCTTGGCAGCCAGTTTACGAGCTGTATCGTTATTAGATGCTTTAGCAGGAGGATTATTCTTGTAAGTGATCCCGTTGGTTTTCACCTCAATTGTAACTGAAGTTTCACCGTTGACGCGGACGGGGGGATATACTTTCATTTTGTAGCCTTTTTTTTGGCATAGTTCGTGCAACTCACTAATAGGATGTCTCCTTGCTGTTTCAGGTGTAACAAGGGGTTCCAAAAGGGGCTTTATGCTTTGGAAAACAACCTCCTTCTTGTACCCTGAATCAACAAAAATCGCTCCTGCTATAGATTCTATAACATCTGCCAGCACCTGTCTCATACATAGAATTGCACCTAATGAAAACATCACTAAGAAAATGTCTGCACAGGTTACTTCCCTTTCTCAATTGTTATTAGGTGGTGGAGCCTCATGTCTTAAATCCAGGCTATATAGGTTATGAACTTATGATTTAAGCATAAGAGAAGAGGTCAACCCAAAAAACTAATCCTTCAGATGGGAGAGTTCCATGGCTTAAATACCACGTTATGGCTTTAAGATTTATATTCTATTCGATGGGAGACTCATAACATTCCATCTAACTATAACAGCCAAGGCATTCAATGAATATGCCAGTAATGTGAATAAACGTTGTTTGGATTGGAAGAAGTTATGCACTGAAATATTAAACAACTGACCTGACAGAAATATGTTTCTAGCTCCCATCCAAAAGTTGATTCCAAAGATAAGTTCTTAACACCTTCCATTGTCTGGGCAATGTTATTTTTTACTACCGAGTCACAGAGTATGTGTTCATCCAGCTTGGCTTTAATGGCTGACAGTGCGTAACACTCATTGTTCACAGAAATAGACCTCATGTTAGTGAAAAATTCTGCTGAGAATTTGTCATTAGAATATTCCTTGTAGAAATGCATAGTGATGACATAGTCCAACACTGCGTCCCCAAGAAACTCTAGTCGCTGCAGGGCATGTTAAGTGTTTATCAGAGATACGGTATCCATCTTCCATAAAAACTAGACAAGCAACTAATTATGATGTCCCTAAGGCTATGTTTGGATTTGTTCGTACATCCAAACCAAGACCGAAGAGGATTCAGAACAGGATTAATAAAAGGAATGCATTAAAACAAAATAGAGTAGAATAGAACATAATGAAATAAAACTTTCAATCCATTGAGTGGACATGTTATGGTAGAATAGAACAAAATTCTCAATCTATCTCACTCCTCCAAATTAGAGGAAAAGAAACATGAAAAAAAAAATGGAATACAAGGGAAGAGGTTTCACTAGTTTCCATTGTATTTCATCCTTATTTTACTAATTCAAACAATGGAAGACATAATCTCTTCCATTCCATCCTCTTACAAAGCCTAATGTTCTCATGATCTATTTTTAACCATGTGGTGGAATTTAAAAGAACAAAAATTATTAATGGACACCTGATGACCTATTAACGCCTAATGAGAGAAAGAGACAGAAAAAAGAGAATTATAGAGAAATAAATAGAAATGATGAGTGTTAACGGGGTGTTTGATGTAATAAGGTCACCAACTTATAAAGAAACGAAAAAAGTGTAAACTCTTATGACATGGACTTCGTTATTTCTAGTGAGTATATGTTCGTTGTTCTAGGTAGTATCTAAATAATCATGAGAGTACCTCATAACATGTCCGAATTTCTGGCCGTTTGCCAGAACTATGGGTGAGAGCCTCTACTAAAAGATAAGGGTCTTTAAACGAGTAGTTCAGCCGGGATTTTAAAAGTTTGGCTTTTACAAGCTCCTCTGGGGCAATAATGCTAATGTGCCTCTCATTCTCATACGGCATAATGTTGGTGTCAACATTGATACCAATCCAATTAATAAACGATAAAGCAGCCTTTTCATCTTCTGTGCTAATAAAGGCACCAATTAGTGCCTCAACAACATCAGCAATGATTCCCAAGTCTATTTCTCTCGTCTTTCGAACATATACTCTTGTTCTACTGGAGTCCAACTTCTGTTTTAGCAAGAGAATACTGTTTGACTTATCACCGGGTACATCCCACTGCTTTGGATCAAATTTATCTTTCCGTATGAAACCCTGTAACATGCCAAAAAATAGAACCAGGGGTAATTTCAATGTGATTATATATGAGATTCCAGAATGCTAGTAATCCAGGTTGTTTTGACAATACGAACACAAGCCCTCATTTCCGGCTAAGCTAAGCAATATGATTTTCTTCTCTAGCTAAATACTTCAGGATTTTTATAGTTTGGCACATCTGAAAACAAGTTCAATGCACATTTTCTTAAGAGTAAATTACCGGTTGACTTCTTTTGACATAGTTCGAAATAGAAAATACATGGATAAAGAAAGTCAATATATAATTTCAAACTAGAAACTATTAGTATAATGGATTCTTCTCTTTCATATTATTAAAGGTCGGGTTGCACAAGTTGCTGATGACGCAGAAATGTTGCACTCAGTCAATACTTGATAGAAGCAACTGATGAAATAAGATTATGGAAAATGCTAATTCACTGTGTCCTAACTAGGCTAGGGCACTGGTTAGGAAAACAAAAATAATTTTTTTTATTTATTGAGATGCACTTTCTTGTGATTCTAATACAATCTTAATCAATATCCTAAAAACATTGATCAGCATGATCCAAAAAGCTAAAAACTATTTACAACTTTTTGTAAGTAGATCATAAATGTATCTTACATTTTGTGTTACCCTTTCAAAATTTAATAGATTGGGAAAGAAGTTAACTATCCCGTGAAAGAAAATTATGTATGCCTTTTCTTTTTACGTTACAACGTTTTTATTTTCACTCTTATAGAAGCTTTTTCCATGCACTTAAATTTTATAGAATGTCTTTTTCTCATTTATTTAACTTTTTTCAAAATTAAATTACATAAATTGGTTTTAGTTGATAGAGAAAACTTAATGCATTAGTATTTTCTTTTGCTATAAATATTTATAGAGAAGTTACTATATAACTGCTTGACATCCAACTAATAAAATGTAACAACAATACAAGAGAAGATATAGTAATACCGGAAGTGGGCGGGTACACCCATACTTAAACAAGACATCATTGGAAATGATGTTCTTCCTCTTGTCTGAAAGGGCGCCCTCCCGATCATTTTGATTGGTCTTGAAAAGCTGTTGACTAACAATGTATTTCAGATAAGAATCTCCAAGTGTCTCTAAGTAATCATAATCGTAGGCCTCTTCACATCCCTTTGCAGTTATTGCTTGCAATACCTACCAAAGTAATATTGATATTAAACTTTTAGTATAGTTTTATTATCAAGCGATAACGAATGATAGAAGATGACATCAACTAAATATGAATATCTAATATTATAATACATAAAACTCAAAGAAATCAAATTGAGAGTTTTTCTAATAAAAAATAACAATAATAAAATGCTTTTAAAATGAAAACAAAAAAAAATCTTCACTAGACAGATTAACTTCTATATATATATATATATATATATATATATATATATATATATATATATTGTTTTTTTAATTAAGCATATCCAAACAGACCATAAATATCAAAGTAGATATTTTGTTCTTCCAATCTAGGCAGATGGGACATCAATCTCAAATTTCCAATAATTATTTTTCAATTTAAATTATCAACTAAGAAAAGTTATTAGATATTCCAAATCCATCACATATCTATATTCTATAATTTCAATTAATCTCTACAAATTTTTCAATTTACAAGAAAGAATTAATAATACTTAACTATGCATCATATATATATATATAAAGATTAATAGAAAAAATGATAATTTCGGATTACTTAATTTCTCTTCTCATACATGAAAATGTCCACTTTACATGAATAATGGTGATCAATGTAAACTATAGTCATCATGTAATAATAAGCATTTTTCACAGGAAGAAGTAGCTTACCTTGCTGATTGGGATATCATTTGGCGTGAAATGATCCAAGAGCATCCTTTTTAAGTTGAAAGCAACGAGCAAGCCCTCAAGCCAATGCATGATTGATGGAATAAAAGAAAATGAATATATGGTACCGATTGATATTGGTGACATGATTACAGAACAAACTTCTGGCGGCAAGTCAACAGAGCTCATATTTTTTCCTGAAAAGGGTAAAAAAAATGAATCAGGTTCTAATTAATAATGTCAAAAGGCATTAAAATAGCTTCTATTTAGTAGATGAGCAAGTGTCATGGCAACTTAAGCTACATAAAATGGAACCAGTTTAATACATTATTAATGAGCATCAAGGGTATGTGCGTCCCAAAAACAATGCAGAGGTTGTTTTCATTCCAAATCTGAAAAACTGAGACGAAATAAGAAAGCTTACAAGCTGATTTCCTTTCAATCTTCACCATTAGAGCATGCAAGGGCAATAATACATTAAAAAGAACTCCTAATCCTATTCATTTTAGATTCATGTAGGACCGCGTTTGTACTTGGGATCAGTTTTTGTAGCCTACGGTGAATGGACATTGATCAGCCATCTAGGAACCACAAATTAATGTTAGACTAACAAGAGAAGATGATACCCTCTATTAGATAATATGGAAATATGAAAATATGAGTGGTTATGAGAAATCAGAGATGTAATTACTACAAATTAGGAGTTTAAGTTATTCCTTTGTATCTATGAGTGATTCTGTTGAACCGTAATACATGATTATAAATAAGAAGCAATGCGTGGACATACAACACATAACATTTAGATATATATTCTTTCTATATCCTCTATGGATTCATGGAGAACAATTTAGAACTACAAAGCCTTTTCAAATTCTTTAGGTAATATCAGTCACATGGGCAATACTAGGAACTAGAATATAAATGATCCAGCAACGAATTGTTAAAACTTAAGACCTTTCTCCGTCTTTTGTCTGGTCTTCAGAAGGTAATTCTCCACTTTGAAAAGATTCCTTCCATGAAGTAGGGATTGATGTTCAAAACCCAATTCAATCCCGTGGCTGAAATTTTGAAACAATAGTCGAAATTATTTATGGTAATCAATGGTTGACATCTAAGACACAAATAGATAAATAAGCTACAAAAATTTACTCACCGTTTTTTGAAGTGCTCCTTGTAAGTAGTAATTCCCTTAAGTCCTTGGTTTAGAGTTGAATTTCCATTCAATTTCTTTGTACCATCAGTGGTATAAATGATATAAATACTACCATTATGAGGAGTGTAGACTACACAATTTTCAAGTTTGCAAGAGCAAACTGAATCATTTCGAATCCTCACATTACATGCATGATCCTTACAATCACAGGTACTTTCAGATGAAAAAGGAACCGATAAAACAGGCTTCCAATCAATAATCGAATTTGAAGGTCTCTGGTGTTTAACAGTGGCTGGGAGCAGAAGAAAATCAATTTCAGGATTATCTCCCAAACTGAAATCATCTGAAACACTTGTTAACTTAGTAACGTCCCGATTTAGGAGGATCCTAAAGAGGGTAGTCTGAAATCTTCTACAACTTTGAACCTGTAAAATAAAAAATACATATATACAAGGAATGTATCTGGTAATCAATCATTTCTTAGCTATTGTGAGACATAAGATCAATAAATATATATCTGAATAGTTAAGATTTTAAAATAAATGTGACTATTAACAAACTTTTAGTCTTATCTATTCATATATGTTGGAATTGTCAGTATTTATAGATCTCACATTTTTTTAAGATAAGAATTATTGTCACAGAAAATGACACATGTATATATATTGAATCTTCTTTGGAAGTATCTATCATGAAAAGAAAGAAGATATATAATCACACCTCACACAATCTTCTTTGACAGTAACTATCATGAAAAGAAACAAGACATTGTGATGTAAACATACCTTTTCTGGGCTAAGTTGAATGGGTTCCAAATGTCTGAGGTTCACTAACAATTTTCCCCTTTTCACATCAAATGATGTGCCTGATAATGTGTCTACAATTTCTGAGTCAAGTTCACTCCTAATTGCAAGTACAATGTCATTAACCGACACCTGATACTCGTAGTGCTGCTCCAACTCCATCAAATAGCAATGGTATGTTACATTTCTACCTTTTGATGAACAACTCACCAGTTCGGATGGGACATAACTGGGGTACGCATTTCCTACACAAGGCAAATTAATAGAGTTGCCAACACATTAACAAGCAAATTAAATGAAAAAAGAATCAGATCAACTTTCAACCAAAAGCATTTCAGAAATCATTTTTAACACTACCAAGAACAAATTAATATAAATAAAAGGCCATAAAATTACACAAAAAATAAGAAGTTACCAAATCCTTCCATGTATTGTTGATGACGATATCAAGAAAAGTGGTTGCAATGTCCTTTGATCTTCGGTGAAGACTACGGTGCGCAACTAAACTTATGACGCACTATGAAAACACAAAATATGTGAGGAATATTATGGAACTGTACACACCAGATCAAATTGGAACTTGAAAGGAAAAGAAAAGAGTGTGTGTGTGTTTTTTTTTATAAAAAGATAATCCAGTGCATATCGCACCCTAGTCTTCCCCACTTCCAATCTATGATTTTATATAGCATTGGATTGGAAGTGGCTGTAGGGACCACTTAGCAGTTACTAAATTCTAAGGAAAAAGGAAAAGCTAAAGGACGGTAATTGGATGATGCTTCTCCTTTTGGGGGACTTAAGCGGCAAGCTACTTGCAAATCAAGCAATTCAATGGTACTTGGAGTATCCCACGGGTCAGAGACCAGAGACTCTTTATCGTTTATCATAGGTTAAAATATGTTGGTCATGGGTTCGAATCCGGAAACAGTCTCTTTGCATATGCAAGGGTAAGGCTGCATACAATATCCCTCCCCCATACCTTCGCATAGCAAGAGCCTCTGGACAATGGGGTACGAAGTTTTTTATAGGTTAAAATATGTCTTTTCATCCTAAAAAATACTCAAAGTTCATTTTTAATTTCCCTAAAAAAATTTGTCTACTCTTCGTCTCTTGTAAAACTATAATGTTTGAGATTCGTGGACGGTATCATCGAAAACAAAGCCAAAGAGGATCACAACTTCCATTGTCTGATAAACATCCTTTCCATTTTCCACATAATAAAGGAAATTTCAATTGCATGTTTTCCTTTTTTTCTCGTTTACTTTTGCTTCAATTTTTTGTTCGATCTTGTAAGCTGTGAAGGCATTTCTCCTAGTAGCTTATTATTTCGTTTTCAATTCCATATACTTCTAGTAGTTAAGTTGATTGCTCGAAACTCGTAACTTCAACTATTATAGTTTTAATTGTTGTTATCAATTGTTCTTCAGATTTAGGAGGTGGAGGCGATGGTTGTTTGGTTGAGGTGCAGTGGAGGATTCTTGTATTTTTTTTTTCTTTGTTCAACTTGTGGTGGTTTTTAAAATCACAAATTGTATTCCTGTATTTTTTTTAATATTTATGATGACTTTTAATCCCTATAAATTATATTTTAAAATTTAAGTTAAAAAAATATAATATAGGTTTAATTTCTTCTTAATCTAGTCTTGACTAAAAAAAGTAACATTTTAATTTTATAAGAAAAAAAAACATACAATAGTTTTTGTAGGGACTAAAAACAAGCTTTGGATATTTTATCCATGGAAAATGATTTTGACCATGGAATATTAAACAAGATATGTAAATAAATTTGATATTTTTTAACTCACAAATTTATAGGTTTTATTTTCAGTTATATAATATTTAACTTTCTCATTTTTATTTGATGTGAAATTAACTTTACACTTTACTCTCTCTATAAAAAATCTTTCACATGATAGTCTTTTTCTCCAAAAGGTATTTGAATTTTTTTACACATGGAAATCTCAGTTTAAGAATATTCAAAATTGAAATGCACCATTTCCCTTAGGAGAGAAAGATAATATAATAAAAAAAACCTCCCTCCTCTTTTTATTAGAACCCCCCTCTTCAGATCCTTCATTCTTCTTTCTTTTTTCTTACAACAAAACCCTTTATCCCTCTAGTGCACCTCCCCTTCTCCATTCCCATCATCATCATTTTCTCTTTTTCACTTTCCACTCATTTTCCATATTTGCTCTAAAACCCATCATTTTCCTACACCTAGCACTCAATGGAAAGCGATCAAGGTAAAGAAAAAATCATTTCTTTAAAATTCTATTTGATTTCTTTAAGGTAAATTTATAATTCATTGAGTTAGATGACTACTTTTTTATGTTATAAATTAGTAGTGATTTGTGTGTAAAGTGTTAGAAATCCAAATAGTAAGATTATCATGGTTCCCTTAAAAATTCTGGGCATTATAATTTTGAGATTTTGTAATATTTTGTTCTTTTATTTTAATACCTAGATTTCATGGAAAATATGACGTTGCTCCTCCCAAGAGTATTAAAAGACATTGATTGTATTCTTTTTTGTTGAGTAATTAATATACTTGGCGACACTTTTAATTGTTTTTAGGAAAAACAAATAAATTTTGAAATAAGTTCTTTTGGCGATTATGATTTCTAGGAGTACTTAAGAACATAGTATATAGTATAGTATTTATTTCACTTGGTCGAAACTTGATTTCTTGTGATCCTCAATGGTTTGATGAATACTTTTATGGTTTGATAATGTAGTTTAAATGTGGAATTGACTTCTTATTATGTATTATGTGATTGGTTACACTTTGCTACATCAACAAAGAGATAATCTAGCGTATTTTTTCCGTTTGCTACAACGAAGAGATAATGTGATTTTTAAATTGGAGTAAAGTTTCATATTCTTGATTTTGATTTGATTATATTTCTAATGGATTTTCAAGGGAGTAAATATTAGTTTTCATGAAAGTGAGTTGCATTTGTTTTTGCTTTTATTTAACGTCATTTCAATTCTTTTTAAATGAAAAAAAAAAACTTGTATTATGTTTGTTTTCTCCTTCATGGTCCCTATGTATTTTATGTTTTCACTAAGTCTTTTATCCTTTTTTTTTTCCCTCGGATACACAAGTGCTTGAGTAATTGACTTTGGGGTTTGTTGTTTTATCTAAGATTTTAGCCATCTTTTGGTAGACTTCTATTGTATATGATGAAGATTATATTTTGGTAATTCCAATATAACACAGCTATAGAAAATCTCTTATTTTAATATGTAGATGATCCTATCTTATAGATAGTTGGATACTTAAATAATATAATTATGATGTTTTGAGATACTTTAATGATTACTCTATATGAGTTATATTATTATTAGTTGATTTGTAACCTTGATTTTTAAATGTTGGTGTATTATTTATAGTTTACTGTAAGCTATTCTTAGGTTAACCAAGTTAAGTTAAATGTATCTTTTTGAATAATTGTTTCAATTGAAATTAATAACCGAGCAAATATGCAAAATTTAAGGTTAGTAGGTTTGACTCGTTCAATCTACTTAGTTTGAGTTGTCTTCAATGCTCCTGGGTTCCATCTAAATTATCTCCATTGATAACCGGCAACCTCAGCTCTTTAGCATGGCTCCGGAGTCCGGCCACTGGTATAGCACGAACCCAAATGAATTGATGGGCCTACGTTCTTTTTTTTTACTGAACCAAGCATGGCATCAGGGTGGGACATGTGCGTCAAGATTGTTTGACTGCATGACAGATTGGAATGGCGTGGTGCAGTACTACGCTTCTCAATGGTAGTGTGTTGGGAACACATTCTGAATTTATCAATATGTAAATATAAAATTGATTTGTTGATTAAAAAAATAAAATAAAAGAGAGATAATGAATTCAAATCTTTTTTATTAGTATTTTAATAAAAATTAATTAACATTTACTGATGAAAATAATAATGTGAGTCTATTATTGTATTTTTATTATTTTTAAATATAATTAAAAATACAATTTTCTTGGGTAAAGTAATTTATGACACTTAACAATTGAAATTATTTGAGAGAGCAATGAAAATGCCATATAACATAACAGCATAGAGGTTATTTGAGAACGTAATAAAAATGTCATATAACAAACAAAACACACCATATTACGAATACATGCCTTGATATACCATAATGACATTAGGAGTACAGACCATCTTATTTGGGCATTCCTTTTGGCACAAACATCAGTTAGACAAGAGACTTGCAAACCTGCAATTACAAATAAGAGTTTTAAACACTTAAAAACGGTTTCAAAAATCACTTCCATGCTACATAACATGAATTTTTCACCAAAAAATACAAATAAATTAATTATTTATTCAAATAATATATTTCCAAAAATATTTATATTGATCATATATTTTACTGTAACAAACAAATCGATTTCTCACCTGCTTTTTCTAGTACTTAGAAATCAATTTGTGAGGAATCAATTTCTTCATTACTGTCTTTTATTTTATTTTTTATACACAACGTCCTTTTTTTTCAAAAGACAACTTTTTAAAAAAATTGGTTTTTTTGACTAATTTATATATATATATATATATATATATATATATATATATATATTAATTTATAAAAATATAACTTATTTAGAATAGTCTTTAAGAAAAATAAATATATTTAAATACTCAATATAAATATATTTTTAAATATATGCATTTTTCTTAAATATTATCCTGAATAAGTTATATTTTTATAAATATGTAACTAAATTATATTTATATCACGTATTTAAATTTATGTATTTTTCTTAAATACTATCCTAGATAATTTATATTTTTTTATAAATATTTAACTAAATTATATTTATATTGAGTATTTAAATATATATAATTTTCTTAAATACTATCCTAAATAAGTTATATTTTTATAAATATTTAACTAAATTATATTTTATATTGAGTATTAAATATATGTATTTTTCTTAAATATTATCCTAGATAATGGTTTTAGTTTCACTTAAAAATGTTATGTATAACTCTATAAATGATTAAATTAGTGGACAAACATCAAGTTGTTCGTAATAAGTAAAAGTTTCATATATATATTGTAATTTTAGGCCTAGTATGCTTATAAATCAGGTCTTTGTGTGAACATAAAAGTTGGAAATAATTATCTTAGATCTCAAATGGGGCAATAATAAACTTAATTTAGTTAGTATATATTTATTTATCATGTTTATAAGTTATGAAGGTCATAAATGCATAATAGAAAATGAAGGAGATAGTAACCAAAAACTCATGAGATATTTTGATAACCTTAAACATGAAGTGAAAAGTTGTTATAATGGTATGGTGATGCATAATTATATGATTTGATTGATCTATGCTCTTATTGTTGATGAAATGCATTATATTGATGATAAGATAATTATATTGAATGATGTTGCCTTGAGTTGTGTTGGTTGATTTCTTGATGATGATGTGAATATCGTTTAATGAGGTGAATGTGGTGATAGTGATAAGATTGATGATAATTTATAATGATCTTGTCTTGTAACCATCCATGTGTTGGAAGTGTTAGCTATGGTTAGGAGTATGCAAAAAAATTGGTTCGGATTGAATCTTGATGTCATGGTTGATGAACTGATGATTATTGTGAGATGATTGTTAAGATATGTGTTGTTATGTAAATTCTAAGATTTATGATTTATGTATGATTTTTACATATTGTGTTATTTACATATTGTTATGTATATTCTAGTATTTCTATTTTTACTTAATTATTTTGTTGTCATTTAATTTTTATTGTAATTTATTTTATCTTATTTATTCTGTGATAATCACAAAACAAAAACCTAATTCTTAATTAAATTACATGAAATCCCTCATTTATTTGTTTGGGAGACGATTTGGATAATAGTTTAATTAGTGCATCATGATTGGATAACGCCTTATCTATAAGTTAAATCTAACATGAAATAAAATCCTAACATTTTCCCTTTAAAGTTATGTATGAAGTAGACCGGCTCAGAGTTTATATAGTTTATCCTTATAGTGTGATTTATGTTTAAATGCATGTATTGAGGATATTTAAGTTACTGTGATGTTGTATATATACCTAAAAAGTTTCTTTTGGTGTTGTGCATTTTAGCCTTTGACCTTTCAAATGCGAAAAATTTACAAATACTTTCATAAATAAATTAATTAAAGAACTTTAAATGGATTAAAATAAAATATTTTGCTTGAGTTTGTTCTTTGTTCCCTGTAATTGACAACGAGTCATTACATATACAAGAGATAAAATCATTATTTTTAACACTATAATATTAATGTAAAGTATTTACTAATTTTATTGATGATTAATCTCTATCAGAAACCTAATAACATATTTGATCACTTTCAATATAACTCTTTTTTTAACAACTTTTTAAAAAAAATTCACAACCATGTAAAATCATTAACGACATTTTTATAAAAAAAAATTAATACAAGAGATAATTTTAAAAGAAGTGTTATAAAAAGATACAAAGAAATATCTCATAAGATTCTTTTGAAGATAACAAGATTGTGTGTAATTTAAAGGATAAAAATAGAAGATAAATTTTTGAATTAAATTTAAGTGTAAAATATTTAGGTCCATATGAGACCCACAAAATTTCTTTTTTCTCTCCCTAAATCAAACTCAACCTATATTTGGAGGGAGGTAGTATTAGTAATTACCAACGTACTAGTAGTCTTTTACTATTTTTGTTAAACTTTCGAATAAAATATTGTCCACGTTGTGGACTTTGGGCTTTAGAAATAAAATTTCCACAGTTACTTTTGTGACTCGCTAATCAACATTGATTGAGTACAAACGCGTTTCTGAGCTGAGACCATCGTGGAAAACTTCAATGTGCAAACATTACCATTATTGAATCCAGTTGCGGCCTCCATGCAGATATTAGTATTGCAGTTGATCAATGTAGGATTTTTTTTTTTTACAGAGGGAAGGTTTCGTTATTTCAATTTGCACGTCATTATTCTTAATTTGCATGTTGACGTCATAAAATAATATTTTGATGGCCTGCGACTACCACTCTTCAATGTTTCTGTTTTGATAATTTTAGTTATATGATTTGTGTTTTTCATATACCAGTAATTTGCATGTTATAATTCAAATTTGTAAATATAAATTCACATAAATGTAAAATATTTAATTTTTTCTATTATAAAAAACCTGCTCAGTTAATTCGCATATAATATATAAAAATGCATTTTTTTCCACAAACATTCTTTTCTAAGGTCAAATTTTTTTGAGTGACGGTTAGATATTGAATATAGCTACCTCTCCTAATGGAAAATATAAAAAAGCAACTTTAAAAGAAAAAAAACTAATTAAAATTGTAATAAATATGCATAATTATTTTAAATGAATATAATTTATTTATAAAAGAATTAAAAAAATTGAATATATCATAATTGAAGAAAGATACTATCCAATTAAATTATTCCAAGAGAAAATGTATTAATTTTTTTTAAAGAGCAGAAGTATCCTCCACTATCATCCACTTGATATATCCAAGACTAAAATGCAACATTATTATTATTATTTAAGTTAAAACAATCTCACACTAGTTTGATTTATTTGTCGAAAGGTTTTATGAGAAAATATATCCCAACTTAATTAACGTATAAGAGTATATTAATTAAATGTTCATATTTATTGGTAGAAAAACCATATCTTGAATGGCACACAGTGTTGTTAAATATAATTACTGTTTACATCTTTTGATTTTATGAGTATTTTTAAAATAAAATTTAAATTTATAATATTATTAATTAAACTTAACTAACTTAACTACTTTAATAGAAGTATAGAGATTAAGATCAGAAAGATTAGGAATTAAATTGTTTTTTTTTATAAAAACATTAAATTAAAAATAAAAAAAATAAAAACATCAAATTTATTAGAAGATCCTTAGATTTGATTATCTGAAGTGACAGCGTAAGTTACGGAACATGATCATTATATGACTAGAGGAAATAAAAACTATACTGGTGTGTATACACGGAAGTAATTTATTATTTGGGGCACGGGTTAAGCTATTTCGGTAAATTCAAGAGTTCATTTTTCTTATATGATAAATTCAAGAATTCATACAAGACACCTACCCAAGGAAAGACCCATTAATGGGGAGAGCAGGGATGAGATGAGACTCACGTTAGAGCATAAATATCAACCTAAGCAATGTGATGCACATTACATTACGATAGCAACATACGTCCCTTTCTGTTATTTAGTCCTATTCAAGTCCAGACATGTCACTTCCTTTGAGCCTAAAGCCACAAAACCCTCGTAGATAGGGGTGGTAATCAATTAATCACCCAGTGAATTCAATTACTTAACCATCTATAATCCTTAATTAAGTATATTATTATTACTTAAATATGTTTCTAAATTATTTGCTGGACAGCCCTTTTCATGGAGATCTCCTTATGGCTAGTTCAATGACTATATTCGTTTGTGGTATAAGTCTGTGTGGTAATTTTCTACGTAGGTTTTTGTTATCATTCTCAACATGTCACTAACACCCTGTCAAACAGTAATGGGGTATTTACCAACTTTTATTTTTGTATCTACTCGGTAAGTATGAAAAAATGTTATGACATTAGATTGTGCATTAGTAAGTAAAGTAACATTTCTGTTCAAAACAGGAAAGAAGATACAACAGAGAAGTGATTGGATTGGAAATGATGAGGTGCAACAAAAGAATCTTCGGTCTTCTTTCCATGTAGTTGCTGAGTCCGTTCCATAAGGGAGAAACAACACGCGTGAGGCTCTCTCTTGACCCACCCAAGGGGTTGGACTAGTCATTTGAAAGGGTCAGCACATCAAATGAAAAAGATCACTCTCACCCCAAAGACTCTAACTTATACCAATAAGATATTCTTCCGAATGATATTAAACTCTATTTCTTTAAGGAAGATATTAGAAAATCATCAATAAAAATAAAACTGATAAATCACTTATATCAGTTATATGATAAAAGAGAAAGAACAAAATAAAAGACTCAAACCTGTACTATTCTCTCCACTATTCTGGACCCACTTTGTGGAAAACTCATTCAGTTTGGCCAGTCAAAACTATCTTCTTTCCATTCAAATTCTCACCCTTATATATCCTTCTTCGTCTCACCTTCCCCAAGCAAGTCCTATGTCTATTTCACACGCACCTTCACTTCCACTTTTGTGCCTTATATCTCCTCACTTAAGCACCCTCTTATTTGGCATATCAGTTGCTCACTTTGCCTTGGATAATATTCTTAAAATGATAAAACCCCCTTGTTGAGAGCTATTCAGCAACCAAAGGCCTTAGCTACAACTAAAGCTAGGAGAGTAATTCCATTGCTGTTGCTGTTATTAGTTCATTTTCACAAAATGGAAGAGAGCACCAAGAGGAAACACACTAGTCTGATCCATGAACTAATCCAAGGAAAGGAACTAACAAAGCAGCTTAGTAACCACCTGGTTTCATCTTCTCCAATGTCCCATCAAACCAATGAATTGTTTGTTGAGAAAATACTTTTGTCTTATGAGAAAGCACTCACCATGCTGAACTGGGGCTCTATTATGGGAGAGGCCAAGACCACCAGTGGCAACATCATGGATTCCCATTGTTCTTTTACAAATGGTGGGAGCCCCAGAAGTGAGGTCGTGGACCGTGAATTGGAGCACAAAGCTGCCCTCAAGAAAAGGTAATGTCATAAGTTACCTAGATCTTGTTTCTTTGTGACTTGTGTGTCATTTGTTGAGGCTTGTGTTCTGATTTCAAATATCTGGGGCTCTTTTGAATTTGTGGAGTGCAGAAAGACCATGCCCAGATGGACCGAGCAAGTGAAGATTTGCTCAAGAAGAGGACTTGAAGGGTCATTGGATGATGGATATAGCTGGAGAAAATATGGCCAAAAGGATATTCTCAGAGCTAAGTTTCCAAGGTTAGATTGAAGCTCTTTTCCCATTTAACTTTTTCTTGTAATAAATTAAACAAGTTTAATTAGCATTTGATTAGAAGCATGAGAACATAGTTTAGTCTCTACCAGTGGCCTTAGGTATCTGCTAAATGAACAACCACTGGCCAATTAGCTAATGATGCTTAATGAGGGAAATAAATATGCATGTGCGATGCGTTCGCTTTGCTTGTTTTAATGGTTATAGTCCCTCCAGTGTTTTAAAATGATTTGCAATTTGTAAACTTATCCAAAAGACCATGTCAGCCATTTACAAATGAATCCAAATTAGTGCTTTCTGTTAAATTTGTCGAGTTATATTAATGAAGTTATGTGAGTGGTGCAAGAGGGATGCTTCCATCTGTACACTGGAGAAACCTGACACTCTTATCAAGCGGAACAACTTGTTGCAAAGTGTCATGTTGGATGTGGGTTTGGCAGCTCATGTGCCCCCATTCAGAAGTAAACGCAATAACATGCAAATTGGCAAATTGCAAATCGAATTCATAATGAGATAATGAGTGAGGAGACAAGAATAGGTCATTAATACCCCTTTTTCTGATTTTTTATTTATTTTTGGAAGTATATTTTACTAGAACCTTTCCAGTAACTAAAAAAGTATTTGTTGTAAAAATCATAATAGTAGGAAAAAAAATCATAAATAACGCAATGTTATGTATTTCAATAATTTTTTTTAATTTCTTATTCAATGTCTATTTGCCAAAAAAGAATGTAGGTTTTTTTTCTCAAGCTTCCATTTCAAGGCATAAAACAAAAGGGGTTTCTACTAATAATTTTATTTGTCATTCGGAACACACTAACTTTGCCAATCTAATGTTTATATTAACAACTTAAAAAAAGTTATTTTCTAGTTTTACAAAAAAAAAAAATTGACTAACTAGTGGTTTGCATTGCAGAGGATATTACAGATGCACACATAGAAATGTACAAGGGTGTCTAGCAACAAAACAAGTTCAAAGGTCAGATGAAGACCCAACAACAATTGAGGTGACCTACAGAGGAAGACATACATGCACGCAAGCTAAGCATTTAAACAAGGCATTCCCATCAAACATCAAGGCATGTTTGGGAGAAAATCAATTTCAAAAGAATCAACCACTTCTAGAGAAAATACAACAACAAACCCCTGAGGTGATTTTCACCTTTGAAACAGAGCTTAAAGTCAAAACAGAGGAATTGGAAACCAAGGAGGATATCTTCCCATGGTTTTCCTTTCCTTCTCCATCAATTGGATCAGAAAACGAGGACAACATGTTACCCGAGACTATGTTTGAAAACCATTTCATGGAAAGCTTCTCTCCAGTATTCTTATCACCAGCGACTTCAGAATCAAACCCTTTCTGTTTGTCAGCGTACCACTTGGACAGCACTGGACTATTATGCCAAAACATACAAACCTCAGAATCTGATATCACTGAGATAGTTTCAGCCCCAACTTCAGTCACCAAGTCCCCAATCCTGGATTTGGATATCTTGCTTGATAAAGGGGATTTTGACACGGATTTCCCTTTCAACATTCCTGAATTTTTCTCTTCATAAGAACTTCCCTGCAGTTCCACGTAGATAGTTAAAGAGAGAGTAAGAACTAAGAACAGCATAGCCATAGTCTGTTCCGGATTAACTGGTGAGTCGTAGATCCTGACTATGGAAGGGTAATCATAAGTCATGTTGATAAATCAAGACAATGAAACATCCCTGTCATGCAAGTTTGGAGAGTTTTCCTGTATGTAATGTACCTTCACCTAGGATGTAATGCGTAAATAATTTGTTGCTGTAGTCTACCGTTTTCTTACTTTTGTAATTGGTTCATTAGTCTTCTTTTGGTTCAAGCAGGGTTGGAATTTCTGAAATAAATGAGTTCTCATCTCATTTTTGTTGTCTAGAATTTTGATTGTGATCAATGGTCAATGCATCATCTCATATGTCTTCTTTTAGCCCAACACTTTAGGCTCCATGATCTTTTTTTTATCATCAAATATTAATTGTTAGTTTGTTAGTTTTTGTTAACGGGAGGATTCGAACCCACAATCGCTCCTCCCTCCCTTCTCCCTTCACTACCAAGCCAACCTTATATCTTCATGATCTTTTATTTTCTACACAACAAAATGGCCTCCCTCTACCTCTCCACCTAATGATATATGTAGGACCCAGATTTCCTTAATGTCACAGAATTCACGTATTCAGTCAATCATAACTGTTTGATTAAGATAAGACGGCTTATATTTTCTCATGGTAAATCCGACTTGAAATATACATTTAAAATGCAAGTCATTCTATCTTCATCTAACAATATGAATTTATGACTGCGTGAATGCATGGAATTCATTTCCCTGGTTATGTTACATGTCATAAAAGGATGTGGTGCTCCATCAGACCGGCAAGCAAAATGTGTGTCTGTGTCTCTGTCACATGATAAAGAGTCAAAACAAGTTGTTTTTGTGATTCATCTGTTTAGCATAGCCAAATTCCATCAAACTGAGTCTTAGACCATTATGATCCAGGTTTTCAACCCTGCTCAATTTCCTTTTTCTTTTTTCTACTGGAAACTCTCATAGTCTCAGTTAATTCACTTTTCTAATTGATTTGAAACTGAGTTTATTTTTTAACAAAATGACAAAAACAATGGTAATAACATTTGGATAGGGAACGAGAAGAAATGAGGCAGACGCCTGCTATATATCGTATTACAAGCAGATATGGCAAGCATGGGTGTAGATGGAGACTAGAGATCACCCATCCTTCTTGCACATTTGATACAATCATCTAATATCATCTTGGCGTCATATTTGTATACAAATCCTTTGTCACACAGCTTTGTTGAGGCCCACTTGATATCCTTCTTCAGCTCATCTTCATATCTGAAATGTAATTTTCAGATGAAAACTGTAAACAACTAAAAGGAAGACAATTTAATTTGTATATTCTAAGTCTGCATAATCATGTTCAAATTTGATTTTATCGTGCTTAAAGTTACTCCATGGAAAATGTGCTTGTTTAAAATCTCTTTTCATAAAAATTTCTACCATTTAGTCCTTTGTGTTGGTTCCTTCAAAATCAAACAAAATAAAAGAGAGTAGGAAATAATACATCTAGCAATAATCAAGAACAACCACTTACTCTTGTTTCACATTGAATTCTGGATAATGAAGAGCGAAATGATTAGCCATCTCTTCTAATGAAATATATGAACTTGCACACAAGAATCTTCCACTGATCGAGGTACTTTCCATGCAGAAAATATGAGCTTCACAGACATCATCAATGTGTACAAGAGGAATTTTCCCCAGCAATTTCTTTAGGAACTTGAGTGATATGTACGCCCTTGCATCTTGCATGATCTGTGCGATACAAACTACTCCGCTAACGGGTGTAGAAGATTGAAGGGTGTCGCCTCCCACTAGCCCACAAGGGAGTGTTACCACCTCCAATCCTCCACCATTTTCATCGTTCCCGTAGCTCAACACATGTTTCTCCGACAGTGTCTTTGAATAAGTATAGTCCTTCAAATATAAGATTAAAAACCAATACAATAAAGTCAACATTTGGACATTTATATCTCTGAATTGGATTTGGCTCTTGTAAATGAGCAATGGTAAGATAAGTAATTTCAATCATTGGTAAGAAAATCAATTGATGGTATTTTAATACATTCCTGATCTATTAATTCACGTGCACCTAATATCAATAATGTCAATAATTGATTTTCTCATTAACCACTGAAATTGTTGGCGTTATCAATTAGATTAAGTTTATCTCATATTGTAACGGCTGTTAGATCCAATTTGTAACAGAAGTTTAAATTCAAATTCTTAGATCCTATTTATTCTAATGTTGCTGTTGGTGGTGGTTGTTAAGCAATCTCACGTAGTGCTATATAATACATGTACTACAATCATTTGTAAATTGAATAAGACTGGATTGCTGTTTTCGATATTTCTATAGAAATTACTATTCACCTTGGAGTAGCCGAATCCCTTGAATATAGATGAAGAAATGACTGTATTGTGAAATTTATCCTACCTACAGAGATAAATTTACTTTAAAACCTCTCTAAGAAGTAAATCCTTAATAAAGCTTATATCCCAGGCACATGGGCTTATGTTACATGCTGATCTCTGATGCTAACTATTGTCCATGTAATGTATTGTCCTAAAGTATGCAAAAAAAGAAATTACGCGGCCCTGATATCAGATCAAGGAGAACTGTGAATCCAAATTCTTTCAAACAAAATCAAGAATGAAACTTGGGAACTAACCTTATAAAAAGGATCATCTGGGTATACATATGCCAAGGAATCATTTAGAGGGGTCCAGCAAGTTTCATCCATTGCATCTTTGAAACCACTCCCATCTTCTTTCAAAGAAGAAGCAGAAACAACAGACGCGGTGTAGATGAGACGCTTCACCGTCCCTGCTCTCACACAAGACAGGGCAATGCTTTTTGACGCAGCCATTGCCGCTTCAGAAGTATTCTTGTACTGCTATGACTCATAAAATTAAAATCTATTATAAGTTGTTTTAAAGAGAGTGATATGGTTGAGACTTGAGAGGCAAACCTGGGAGCCAGGATCATGGATCATGGGAGTAGCAACATGAAAGACAAACTCACAGCCTTCAATTGCATGGTCAAAGTCATTTGGGTTGTAAATATCAGCTTCAAACAGCACCAGTTTCCCTTCTGATTGTGGAAGGCTCTTTAAGAGGCTCACCTTTGACTCGTTCTCTGCTATTGCGAATTCTAAATCAAAATTCACGAATGGTAATCATGGTATATACGTGCAGAGAGAATATTAATACTATACAAACTCAAGTCTCTGAGAGTTGCATGGACGCTGTGACCCTTGGCCAAGAGCTTCTTCACCAGAGAGGAAGCTATGTAACCACTAGCTCCTGTGACGCATACTTTGCTGCACCCTTCCCTCATCTTTCCACTGATAACTACTCAGTTTCAACTGACAATAGATTTCAATTAAACTCTATGCTTATGGCTTGTTTTCCCAATCATGGCTGCAAGATACACTATTTTATCTTCATTTTTTAATGTTCTTCATTGCATCAATTGTTAAATTGTCTTGTAATACTCATCCCCACAAGACTTTACAAGCCTAGTGATATATTAAGAGTTAGGCTAGATACATGAAGTCTTTCGTTGGATTCAGTTTGAATTTATTAACATAAAATAAACCGGATCACGATCCTCTACAATAATATAATATTTAAATGAAAAGCCGGTCATCATTCATCAATAGTCAATAGTCAATTAATTTTATTTTTTTTACTAACGGACAAGTTTAAATGAAAAGCCAGTCATCATTCATCAATAGTCAATTAGTATTTTCTCTGTAACTTGTAGTGTTTTTTAATAGCGTTTTTTTTTTCTTCTTAGACGTTAGTTTCTAATTTTTTATATATTTTTTTCATTTTAATCTCCAATATATTTATTCATCTTTTTTATTATATTTTTTTAAAAAAATAAATTATAATTTTTTTATTTTTTTATCATTTTTTACTTTTCAACTATTTCAACATCTAATTTTATCAAACATTTAATTTAATAAAGTAATTTTTCAATTTTTAAGTTACTAGTTAGTTTGTCGGCTTTTAATTAATTTTTTAATTTTCAATTAATTTTTCATGTAGTTTTAGACAAATAATCAAAAACAGAGCTAGAAGGGCCATTTGGAGGAAACAAAATCAGAGAACAACGAAACACCGAAGAACGATCAAAGATCAGATGGAAGAGATCGCATGCATGCGATGAAGGATTGATTGCGAAAAGATTTTTTTCTGATACCATATTAATTCAGAGAGAAAAAGATAGAGATGAGTCTCATTTTCTAATTTTTATGAATGGAAAACTATTACAATGCGTTGGTTATATAACCAATCAGTCTGGTTAGTTAGATGACAGCTAGGAATCTAACTATAACTAATTACTCTAACAAACTAATTGAGAGTTCTAATAAGGTTCATGCTAGTTATGGGTTGTTATCCTCGCTTAGAAACAATGTCAAAACACTCTTTAATACACTCATTATTGTATCCCTACATACCGCAAATGAAATGCTATTAAGTTTCGGTGTTTGCATTATTGAGCTCACCGTGGTGTGAAATATTTATCGTCACTCTTGAGGATAACCTTGTCTAAGAAATCCAAATTCAATTCTATTGGAATTAACATGTTGGTTGGTCACTCTTTGCCTTCATTCAAATATAATAAAATGAACTGATCTAATAAATGTTGTTTTATTTAT
This sequence comes from Glycine max, assembly GCF_000004515.6. Lineage (NCBI taxonomy): Eukaryota > Viridiplantae > Streptophyta > Magnoliopsida > Fabales > Fabaceae > Glycine > Glycine max. Next base: position 50,470,840 of record NC_038255.2, on the reverse strand, counting down.
TATATTATACTTGAATATATTTTTATTCTCTCAAAATATAACTAGTTTTGTTTTTAGTTTCTAAAAAGTTTCAAAAACTTTTGGTCCCTTATTTATTTTTCATAAGAAGAATTAGTTCCTACCGTTAAATGTTAACATCACATTAACTTTGACGCATTAGCCTTCCCACATGGATTAATATGACGAGGTGTCTACTTTGTAGATCTGCCACTTGTGTAGGATAAGTCGATAATTAGATAACAATTTTAAAAATCAAATAAAAAATAAAAATACATATAAGGGTTTTGAAAGGATTAGAATTACCATCAATTTGAGGGGATTTCAAGAGATGTACGTATGTGATGATGGAGACTGGCACGTCTTGTGCTCCTATATCCATTTTATTATTTAATAAACATAATTTATAGCTTTTCAGAAAAAAATTAAGGGGATTTGTAAATTTGAAGGAAGGGTTGGCTTCAGTGTGCAGTCACAGTCTGAAAGGTGATCTTCTGGTGTGCGTCCAAAGGCTTCATTGGATCGATAATCATCGAAGTACATTCTAGACCGACAGAGACAATTATTTCAATACAAAAAATCAAGCTTCACTTGGATTCTCCTTCATGTTTTTTTCCTGCTCTGCAAGCTCCATTTGGTCAGCGCCCATTGAGCTTTGATTATTTGCAGAATTACTATATGACGATTACATGGGCAATTTTCCATTTGTCAGCCAAAGTTATTTCATCTATTAAGGATTCCATATATATAATTAGATACAGTTTTTCTGTACGGTTACAGACGTCCCATGTATGTTTCTAGTTTTGATTTTCAATTTTCATGGTTGCAGTAAGCATTATTTGGTACTTCAAGTGACATTTTTGTACTGGACTAGAGTGAAATACTAGATTTATCCCACCTTGGTTATAGTGAAATACTGGATTCATCCCACTTTGGCTATACTGTTATTTTATTTTTCTCATTCTTTGACTACCTACAGTGATTTCATGTGTGGCTGAAATGTCTTCTCAACAGAAAATTAACATAAATATGGTACATTTTTATAATCTCGTTTTTTTTCTCAAATTGTGATTGACAGTTATAGTTTAGTGCAGCATGCAACCTTTTTAGGTTCTTACTTCTTAGGCAACAATTCATATCTTAAAACTAAGATTTATTAAATGTAGAACGCTTTAAGCTAGTTGTAATTGACTATAGGTAAATTTATTTATTGAAATAAGTATTTATTTTAATAAAATAAGTAATTTTTTGATTTTTTTTTTTTAGTGTGTTTGTTTAAATTACTTTTGTTTTAAAAAATAATTTTCTGTTTATTTCAAATTCTTAAAAAAATACTTATTTAAAAAAAATTAAATAAACTCATCCAATATTTGCCGCTAGAGTAGAGGGACAGCATTGATAAAGGGCAAATCTATAAAAGTTTTATTTGTCTACTGTTCAAGAAAATGTTAATTATGGCAAATTCTGTTGTAGCTTTCTTTTAAGTTGTACTACATATAGAGTATTGATTATTGATAGTTGTGAAAACCATGTGTCATGTGTGCCAACATCCAGCCACGAGACCCTACCTGGAACCATGGTACCTCGTGAAACCATGACTCACACACACCATCATCATTCATGGACCAAGCATGTGCATGGAATCAAGATTCAAGATCCAAAGTGGTCCAACGACGAACACCAAATTGGTCATTAGAAAGGACAACAGTGGATGACATTGCAAGCGAATTTATTCCATCTTTTTCCTAAAAAAAAATTATTTAATTAATTTACAGATTTCAAGCCAATTACTATAAATTATTAATAAAAATTTTATAATATATCGCATTTCTCCCTTTCTTATCCTCATCATTTTTTAATGTTAGAAAAACCATCTGGGTGGACCAACATGGTTGGAAAAGTGTGACATAAAAAATCGTCAACCCAAAATTGCTACAAGTTAAAGATTTAAAGGAAAAAAAAAATTCAATTCACCAACTTTATAGGTTTGGCTTTAAATCCTTCTCAAGCCATTCAAAATCCATTTTGGAAGGTTACCCTCTTCAGTCTCTAAGTAATTAAGATTGGATGTACGATATAGTTCTCTCAATTAGGTCTCTATTGACTTCCTAAACATATCAGTAACACCCAAGTAAATAACATTGAGAATGACATATTTATTGTTTTTTGTAATTAAAAAGATTTATGTTCTTAAATTTTGACTGTTTGAATGAGATCTGCAAACGTAATTTTGCGTGATTTATATTTTTAAAAGGGTTAAACATGATTTTAGTCTTTCAAATATTAATCATATTGATTTTAGTCTTCTAATTAAAAATAATTTCATTACATTTAATTGCTGAAATTTTCAAAATTGTACTTCTATTTAACTCAATTAATTTTTTGTTAAACCTAAGCAACATAAACATGTTATAAACAATGTGGCTAAGATTATTGGACTTCAAAAGTGTCCATCGTGACTTATGTTCAAGTTTCCTTCATTTATTTTCTTTTGTTAGAGGAAATGATCATTAAACCGTTAAATGTGTTTTACTAACTAGTTATCTTGATAAGATAAAACAATTTACTTAAACCAAAAAAATTAGAAGAATATGTTTCAACTCAAAAGATTATTTGTAAGAGTAAGACAGCATTATAAAAAAAAACGACACAAAGGAATCCCTCAACTATAAGAAAGGACAATAAATCCAACAAAATATATTACATACAAAAAAAATATACATTAGAAGAAATATATTAACAATATACACCATTATCTTGAAGTAAGAATGACAAAACACGTTGAATTTATCAATTAATTCACCTAGTCCGCAAAAAAAGAATAGGTAGATTAGATGACTCAGTCCATTAATTTGTACTAATCCACCTCATCTAACCCACCAAATAGGTGGATTCGCCTAATCAAAGACATATCTAAATTAGTTTGTATTTAAATATAATTAGAAAATAATGTGCATGTGTGTGTTAAAAAGAAATAAATTTGTAATTTTTTAATACTTTTCTATGATCATTCCCCATGTTTATCGGGTTCAACATCGATTCACTTGTTTTTTTAGACTCAAATAATCTTTAACAATTTAGCCACATATCGAATACCATATGTGTTCAACAATTTTCATATGTGAGAGATCACATGCATAATTAGGACCTTTTTATAAAACAAAATTGGTTAAAGTAGGGACCAAAGAAGATATTTTAAAATTGTAAGGAATTATGAGAGAACTATAGTTATTTTTATTAGTTCTCTTAACTTTTACCGTCTCCAACTTGAGTCATTAAATAACTTTATGAATGACAGTTTTTTTATTTAATAATTTAACATATTTATATATTGAAAATTCAAACACAAGACTAATGATAAAACTGAAATAATTTTGTGTCAGTTAATTGATATGTTCCATAATAGAAGAAAATTTATTTTAGTAAATATAAAAATACAATAATAATTTTCACATTAATATTTTATTATAATATTTTGAAATTATATATTTAAAGGTTTAGATTATTTAGAGTTTTTTAATCAATCTAAAAGTTTATATAGGTCCATTATTATTAAAGAGTAAATTTATTGACATTCAAAAAAATTATAAAATAAGTTTCAAATAAAATTTCTGACAAGTCCATTTTTAAAAAAAAGTAATTTAAGGTCTTAAAAGAGGTTTATAGAAAAGAAGTTCATTGTGTATGATCTTAAAAATGTTAGGTTAATATTTAATTTAAAAATAATTAAATTAGACTATTTAAAGTAAAGTCTATTTTTTTTATCACTATGAAGTACAGTCTAATATAAAATAACCTATTTTCAAATCATGATTAGAAGATATTTTGTTACTGTAAAACATAAAATGTTCCATATTTTAATATAAAAATAATATGTAAGTTGTAATTTAGAATTATAAATTATAATTAAAATACGTTATCTTTAAAATATAATATCTTTAAAAAATAATAAATGAATGGTATTCGTTATACAAATTATACATTAGAAAATAAATCATGTCATTATATATGAATCTAGAATATATTATAATATTATCGTTAAGATGTGGGTTTAAAATTAACTCAATCTAAAAAACTAGTTAATAAAATGAAAATTATTTTTTAATTATATATTTTATTTTTATCTTATTTTCTGACATGAGACTTGAATTTTTTTTAATATATATCATAATTTATCAATTGATTAAAAAAAAAATCTGTTTCTCCACTGTCAAAGTAAATAATAGATACATTTAAAATAATATTGGAAGGGACAAATTTATTAATAACCGTAAATGTCATTAATGCAGTGGATGGAATTTGCAAAAGAAAGGATGCAGATTGTAGAAGGACTCCAAACTTGAGAGGATCCGCATGCAAGCTTTCAGAATTAAAAAAACTAGAGGTCGCCCATCCTTCTTGCGCATCTGATACAATCATCCAATATCATCTTCAGGTCATTTTTGTACACAAACCCGTTGTCTGTCAGCTTCCTTGACGCCCATTTTATATCCCTTTTTGGCCCTTCCAAATACCTAAAAACCAATTACCAAATACTCTTCAATTCAAGCAAGTAAAGCTTAACTTTACATATTTCCAACTAAATAATTAACTTTACATATATAAGATCACATTAATCGGTGTTTCAGCATGGTTTTGGAGAAACTAACTAATATGAATCCAAACATACACTTAATCATATTCCGTATCGTTTTTTTATGTGCATATAATTAATTTTATAGAAAGTAGTGATAACTTACTTGTGGTTCAAATTGAATTCGGGATAGGCTTGAAGATAATAATTTGCAATTTCTGCGGATGATGCATATGAGCTTGCAACCAAGAATCTGCCATTAATTGATGGATTCTCCGCGCAGAAGATGTGAGCTTCACAGACATCTTCAACGTGAACTATTGGGATTTTTCCATCCAATTCTTCTAAGAACTTCAAAGACTGGTATGCGGCTTCATTGTCTTGTACCTGAGAGGAAAGCAATGTAACACTCAAGGGTGTGTAACTCAGAAGAGTATCCCCTCCCACCAGGCCACAAGCCAAACTCACCACCTCCAATCCCCCACCATTTTCACCGCTTCCATAACTCAGCAACTCTCTCTCAGCCTGTGTCTTCGAATCAGTGTACCACTGAAAATTTGAGAACAAATATCCAAAAACTGTTACCCAAGACCCAAATACATTCTTTTATATTTTAATGAAGAAAAATTTAGGTGAATGAGATCCAGAAAGACTTCACTAGACCTTAAGGTTCAATACGTACTTATAAAAGATTATTCATTAATAAGATGTTCACCTCAGCAGCGGAAATCAAACCACATCAGTGTAGGATAAGTTCATTTCTTATCAACTCAACCCACCTTTGTTGACACCCAAACACATTCTTTATGTTTATTAAAAAAAACTATATTCAAATAAGTTGTTACTATCATTCACTTATTTATAATGTTGTTACTTTTTACTTCTAATTTATACCTGATGAAGAGTCCCCATTGAAAGGTTGAGAGGCGTCCAACAAGTTTCATCAATGAAATCTTTAAAACCAGAGCCGTCATCTTTAAGCGGAGAAGCAGCAACCACCGAGGCAGTGTAAATTAGCCGTCTCACCGTTCCCGATTTAATGCAATACTTAGCTATGCTTTTCACCCCCGCTATTGCAGCTTCACTTGTGTTCTTAAACTATGGATGCATGTATGCCATCAATATTTAATTAATCCTCACTTCAATTAATAATACAGATATGGTGATTAAATTAGCACAACATATATAGGTGATTAAATTCCTAAGAAAAATTGGTCAAAATATATAGTATACTCCAATTGCATTGATATTGATGTTTATTTAACCAACCAGCAGAGAATCCGATTGATGTTCATAGGGAGTAGCAACGTGAAAGACAATCTCACAGCCTTGAATTGCTGGCTCGTACTCGTCTGGTTTATATATGTCTGCTTCAAATAACACCAGTCTCTCATCATTAGCATGAGGCAACCCTCTCAGAAGGCCTATCTTTGACTCGTCCTCTGCAATGAATTTAAATTAATTAATTACTCATTGTTCAATTAAGCGTAAGACCTTGCAGTTAGGTGTATATATATATATATATATATTACTCAAATTTTTAAATAACAGAACAGCTAGATGCCAATTATTTAGTGCATGACCAAGATCAGCAAATTAAACGATGCAAGCGAAGAATTGTTTGTTCGAGATATAATTAAAGGTTATATAAAAAAGGAAAACGATACGAATCATATTGGTCATCAAAAGACAAGTTTGTTGTTAAATTAACAACGTTGATAACCAAGTTGGTTGGCTAGCTGGAAAGGACGAATACGATACGAATCATATAAAAGTTATAATATTTGTACTTTGTTTTATGCAAAAATTTATCTTCTGTCCAAAAAAATATGTGAAAGTTTACCAAAAGCTTTTGTTTGTCTGGTATACAAATTTAGCAAAGCCTTACTCTATGAAACTGTATATTTGGAGAGAATAATAAATTTGGAATAGGGTGGAGGGCGAAGAAAGAGGATGGAGTACGTACTAAAGTTTCTGAGGGTGGAGTGGACGGTGTAGCCCTTTTGCAGAAGCTTCTTGACAAGGCAAGAGCCTATGTAACTAGCACCGCCGGTCACGCATACCTTACACCTAATTCCCTCACTACTCTCCATATTCTCTCTTAGCCTTCTGTTTTCCAAACTCTCCTTATCTCCTCACCTTCCACGTACCACCAGATTTATATATTCACATCAACTCTCATGTTATTTTCTACAATTTTTTATTTTATTTCCCGTACATTTCTAATTAATAATATATTATGTGAGTCAACTGTCAAATTATTAGGGAAAGTTTGTTTAATGGATTTTTTTAAAAAAAAGTTAATTATTAATTTATTAGTGAAAAGATTTAAATTTACGACATCTTTTTTTAATCATCAAATTAATCTTTTAATTCTTTCCCATAATATTTTTTTACTCTCAAAAATATTATTTTCAAGAATATAATATGAAAATATCATTACTGAACATTTAAAAAAAAAATATGCTTGAAATATCTTTTAAAATTCAAAATGATTTTAACAAAAAAGGAAATTAGTAGTATTTTAGGGAATAATTCAAAGGAAGTAAGGGATTTGGCGTTGTTTGGTTTCAACCTGGCAGAGAGATTATGTGTATATATATATATGTTTGTTCTCTGAATTTTTTTGTACCTAGCTTTTGTTACACAATATGATGCACTACTTCTGCTTAATTTTGCCTATAGGAAAAAAAAAACTAATTTCTTCTTTTGTTTACTTAAATCACGTTTCTAGGACGGCACCTCGTTGTTTCGCTTCTAGAATAATTGAGTATACATCCAAAATTGTAGCAGAGCTCATTTGTCTTTTCTTCTCTTCATTACAAGGAATTCGGCAGCCATTCAATTATTCTTTTTTTGTTCTATTTCTGCTTTTTTTTCCTATGACATTTTCCTGATTTAGAAGACCATACTGAAATCTCTAAGTTTTTTTAAAAAACAAATTGAAGTCTCTAAGTGCATAAATTAATTGGTGCAAAATTAATTTAGAGTGTGTTTGGATAAAAAAATTTAACTGAGGAAAGTAATTTATCAAAGAATTTAAATTTCTGTAATTTAGAATTCATTATTTGGGTGTTTTTTAGGAATAATTTAAAATTTTGGAATTTTAAAACAAAATTTTAAATACTAAAAATTTAAAATTTCAATTTCCTTCTAAAATGTGAGAAATTAAAATTCTCTTCTTATCGTTATCCTTCAAGAATTTAAAATTTCAATTTTCTTTCACAGTTGTTTATGCTGCCAATTTTGAGAATACTTTAGCGTTAAATACTTAAAAAATAATATTGTCCGCAGTGGTCTTTTTTCCTGTGGAAGAAAATTACTTTTCATTAGATATACATGTAATCTCTCTAAATAAATAAAATAAAATAAAAAGCTTAATTGTATTTTTGTATTTTTTTTTCATTTGAATCAAGGTATTTCCATAGTCAATAGTCAAAAGTCAATAGTCAAAAATTATAAAACTAACCCTCAAGTGACTTAAAAAAATGAGTGAAATACTCAGGATTTTCTTTGTTAGAGTCCATGTTTTCTTGTATTTGTTTTTATTTGTACTGATAGAACGTACAGCAGAAAATTAAAAAGAAGTCAATCCAGATGATGTCTCCTTCCATAAGTGTCGTCTTCTAAATCCTAAATGACAAACAAGTTCCAGCCAAAACAAGTTTGTAATCAAATCGATTATTCTCTTGTTACGGTGTCTAGATTTTATGCTAGCCCACATAGTTTTCATTATTGTGAAGAGGCTCAACAAAGGCCTAATGGCGGACAAATTTTGTCATTGGGCCAATTCGCCTGATTACTAAAACGCTAGCGAATTGGTTTCTTGATACCCACTTTGACCTACTGGATTCTATTTGGGCTCAAACTTCCTATATCTCTTATTATTGCTTCCTGCACCCCATAACATTCCCATACTCCAATCTGAATAACCCAATCGGAATGTAAAATGTAATGTGTACAGGGATGCAGAAAGCAACAGCCTTCTATTTAAATCTGGATTAAAAAACAAGACCTATTGTGAAGAATTGGTTACATGGCAAGAAAACAAAAATGTGTGTGCGCGCGCTGAGAATCCATGACAAGAAAAAAAAAAAAAAAGCTCGATCAAGAAAACTAATTTAAATTGGTATTTTTTATTTTAAATTTTTTTAAAATGTTTTTAAGATAAATAAAATAATCTTTAATAAAGATTATAAATAGATATAATATTTTATAATTTTTTAAAATATTATTTTACATTTTTATATTTTGATTTCCTATAATTTATATTATATTAATTTTTTATTTTCTTTTTCATTCAAGATGTAAACGTGTTATTGTCAATAAAAAATTACGTGACATCGATATACCAGGATATTCGAAAAAGGACGCTCAAAACCTAAGGCCGAATCATATTCGTAGATATCTAATCTAAGAACGTGTATGGAACATGCATGTGTTCATTTAGAGTTTAAGTTTTTAAGAATGCTGGCCGATTTTTCCCATGTGGTGAGAAAGTAGGTTTCTGTAATGAAATAATATAGCAATACATTTGTAGAAAGAATCTCTTGCATTGGAATACTATTGGACCGTGACCATGTTACTTTAATTTCTTATCACTTACTAGTTACTGGCTAACTTTATTTCATTATTTAATTTTGGGTTACTAACTAGCTTGACTTCAACGAAGAATCTTGAATATCTTTTCTTTTTTTTCTTTTTGTACATAAAAACGAAAAACCAAAGCCTAAAAAAAAATAGATATATAGTTGCATCAAATTATCAGACAAAAATTAAAAAGCACATTCCAAATTTCTTGAGGTGGAGGAAGGCCAACAATTATGTTTCGTTGAATAGTCTTGAACACATACTGGCTTTTCGCAAGACGTGTAACACGCACACCCTAAACTTTAAACATCACGCTATGAGTTCCAGTTAGAACAAAATACTTAATACCATATATATAATATAAGCTAAGGTTCTAGATTGCAGCTGCAGTAACAATTACATAAACTTTCGAAACTATGATGCCGTTAAAATTTGGTATAAATTTATGTGGTTGACGTGGGCACGACTCAGGATGCAGTTGCTTAAAAATGCAAAATCGTGATATGGTAGTCATAATTGCTGAGAAATGAAGAACACTGATCGAGTTTTAATTTATTATATATACATATACCATCGATCTCAGATATGACACTGACATTAAGAAAATTGTCCTCTTTCTATATATATATATATAACTTAAAATGGACACTAAATAAACATAAAAAAACAAAATAAACAGGTATATAATATAGCGAATTTTAACAAGAAAAATCACTAGACATTTTTAAAATATAATAAAAAATAAGAATCTCCACTGTATATAAAGAATTGTGTAGAATATATATCAACATAAAATTATCATTTAGGCGATATTTATATATCATTTAGACTATTTTTTGCCTTTTTCTTTTTAATATCTTTAGAGAGTCTGTTTGTTTCCTTATTTTAATTTTTTTTACTGTTTTAAAAACAGAGAAACAAAAAAAATGTTTCCTGATAGTGGGTTTTGAAAATTGTTTTCAAAACCAAAAACCAAAACATCTCTAATTTTTTTATTTTTTGTTTTCTTTTAGGTTTATATTACTCATGTATTTCCTTGTGTGTGTATATACATATATATATATATATATATATATATATTCTTCCCTTATTTCTATTATTTAAATTTTGAAAATAATTTTATAAAATATTTTTAAAAAATTTAAAACCAAAACCACAATGAAACACATACCAATAAATTTTGACCCTTGTTCTCAACCTTCTAGCTGCTGCTGTAAAGAATAGATAGCAAATATCAAAACAAATGTTTGGTTTTTCTAAAGTTTTGCCCTCCAACAATTTTAGGAGACAACTAATGTATAGCACCTTTACTTGTAACAAAACTGAGAAACCTCAATTGTGTGAGAAATACGGAGAATAATTTTGATTGTTGAAAATTAACAATTTAAAACCTTGGTGAAAATTCTGTCCCCTCCACAAAACTGAATCAAAGTGACTGCAACAAATGGACCTTGCTGAATTGTTCTAGATCCCGCCACAAGATTTGGAGTGTGACTGTGATCTATAAACCTTGATGGACAGATCGAAGACGACAACAGGCCTACGAGTAATAATTGGACTTACTTTAAATTTTAAAGATTAAAATTCAACAAAAAGCTTATTATAAATATCTATAATGGGTTATTATCGCATTTCATAGGTAAGGAACGCACCCCATGAGTTGGAGGCAGAGTAGGTTAGGTCTGAACTGACGGAGCATTCTAAATTGATAATTGAGTATCACCTTTTTTTACATTATAATTTAGTTTTGACGAGCCATGATTGAAATTTTTATAGTGCTTGTAATTAGAGAGAAAAAATATTTCACTAACTATTACAGAAGTCTTTTTTTTAAAAAAAAAACTGTATAATTTAAAATTTCAGTTATGTTACATTCTTTCAAATACTCCCCCGTTCTAAGAACATGACTTTGTAAGGTTAATTGTATATAGAATTATAGACTAACAAACATTTAATAATTATAAAATGCTAATGTAATTAGTTTTTAAATAGATTGTAAGTGCAATATTTATTGTAAAAATGAAACCTAATTATTTTAAACAGGAGTATAGAACTATAGATGAAAAATAAATAATGAAACTTAGAATTGTAAAATATAAATAATTTTAATATAAAAAAACTAAAACATCAATCATTTTAAGGAAGAAAAAGTATTCAAGCCAGTATATAAAAGGCATATACTAGCATTTAAGATTCTCAGATCTTTTTGTGGTCAGTTTTCCTCTTTTTTTACAAATAAAAGAAAGGCCGTACCAAAAAAAAAAAAAGAAGAGTAAAGCGTCTTAGTAAGTAGTATCTGCTGGTGCAAATAAGAAACTCAATTCTATCCTAAAAGGATGATAATGCTATTCTATAACATTTAAGTACCAATTTGTTTTTATATCAAATTGAATTTTCCATTTCAAGAGCAAGGTTTATTGTAAAACTTTTTTTCTTTTTACAAAAGGTTTATTGTAAAACTTGTGGTTGAATTCATTTGGATACATTTTTCAATGATACAAACAGCACCAAAGAAAGGGAAAATGCCAAAATGAAAATAAAGATATATATTTTTTTCATTTTGAAGAGGCAAAGGTATAATTAAAGTGGAAATAGGATGTATCTATCCAAAAAAGTGGAATAGGAGGTACATGAGATAAAGATGGTGAGAGCACCATATGGGGGTGGCTCACCAAGCAAAATGCCATCCGCTTGGGACGTGAGAGAGCAAGCATACTATTTAGCATCTCTACAAGAATTTCATAAATTTTAGACCGCGTATAAAGCAAATTCTGCCACTCATTCTGCAACTAAAAACTACTTGATCTTTGATGATATTTTTTGATTGATAAACATTAATTATTAATTTATAATTTTTTAATCATTCAATCAATCTTATACTTTGAATGATGGTTGATGATTGATTCTGGTTGAAGGCACTTACCAAACTGGAGAAATTCACATTAATTAGCTAGCTAGCAATAGAACTTAGTAATTTTAGGTTGAAAGCGAGTTTGAAATTCCACATTAATGTGAGGGTGACGGAGTGATGTTGGGACACATTGGGAACGTACTGATGCCAAGTGCCAATGTGTAGTGTAAGTGTAATGCTAGCCAGTTATACTTTTTCTGGCTTTGGAGAGTCACTCACTCTCACATCGAGGTGCTACGAATTTTGTGTCCCATGGGTCCCTGGTCTTTTTGGCCAGTATCCGTGGTCGTTATCATCGGGATGTGAAACAAACCCCACGTGGATTTACTCTTTTGGGTTCAGGGTAAAGAAACACAAAGATGGAACCAAACCAAACCTTTATCATCATCCCAGATAAAATAAATACATAAAGCGACATTTTATAAGTGCAGATAATAAAATTACAGGAAGAAGAAGAAGAAAAATAAAAGCTAGCCACTAGTAGAGATGGTGGTTTTGTTGGTCCACTTGAGAACCAAATTGGAGATATGGTCGGTGGAGGAACCATTTGGAGAGAGAGCCTTAGCCGCAGCCTCCTTGAGATCCTTGATTCGGTAACGAAGCTTCTTCCCTTCATGGCCTTCCATGAGGCACTTGACAACGCTGGCTATTTCCTGGCTCTGGACAAGTCCAGTGTCCTCGGCAACTTTGGGCCTCAGCGCCACCTTGACTTCATGCATGAGCATAAACGCGTTGGTCCTCTGCTCCGCGAACAGAGGCCAGGCTATTAAAGGCACGCCGTTCACCACGCTCTCCAGTATAGAGTTCCAGCCGCAATGGCTCAAGAATCCTCCCGTTGATTGATGGGCCAGAACCTGTGGCTGCGGAGCCCATGACTTAACCAAAAAGCCCCTTCCTTTTGTTCTCTCCACGAACCCTTCTGGTAAGAACTGCAAGGGATCCTCGTGGCTCTCCGCGTTGAAGTAAGTCGCGTTGGCTATTGCATCGTTTGGGCTCTTCACCACCCACAAGAACCGTTGCTGGCTATTTTCCAACCCGAGAGCCAGTTCGTTGATCTGGGCGCTGGAGAGGGTCCCACCGCTTCCGAAGGAAACAAACAACACGCTGCCACGTGGCTGCTCGTCCAACCACCTCAAGCACTCGGAGTCGGCGGGACCGGGTTCCATTCTCACAAGCGGCC
>NC_038255.2:50152531-50157489 GCF_000004515.6 Glycine max | reverse complement strand
AAAAAGAAAACAAAAAAAAAAAAAAAAAGAAAAAAAGATGGGCCCAGGTTTTTTCTGATACTAGCTTGTCCTGTACAGAGATATATACTTGACGTATCTGGTAATTGTATTGGCGTGATCTTGCAGAGTAAGGGACCAAGTAATAGTTATTGACAAAGTCGTTGCCTCCAAGAGTGATGAGGACCAATGCTCCATTTATTAAGCGCTCAGTCTGCTCAGGTCCTATGAGACCACTCACCCTTTGTTGGTATTCTTCCCAGTACTCCAACTGTCTGTATATTCTGATTATGTTTACCTGCAATTGCAATTTGTAACACACACATAATCCACCAATATTTTATATATAATAAAAAGTGGAAGCAATAGGGTAAAGAGAGTATAAATTATAAAAATATCACTAGTCGTAATTTATGTATATAATAAAAGTAATTAAATCGTTATCATCATCTTAATTACAAAAATAACTCAAGTATATCACAACTCTTGGAAAAGATATATATATATATATATATATGTGTGTGTGTGTGACTTACAAAAAGAACTATATGTACACATGCATGAACGAAACACGCACGCAAATAAGTAATATATGACTTACAAATTGGATTCCAGTGTCATTGAGAATTCCAATACCAGCAGAAGCAAAGTTGGCACCAACAAGCAATCTTTCCCCGTCGAGCTCGGGATCTAAATAAGGCAATGTGGATTCGGCCCCAAGTGATTGACCTACACGTAAATAAATGTATGATCACAATGAGTTACAAATTAAGCAACTAGTAAGTACATTATTATTATTATTATATAATAATGAAAAATAGAGATAATTAAAAAGGGAATGTACGTACTAATGAAGTCAGGAATGTTGTAGCCATTAGAGAACCGGCCAGTGGGTCTTCCGGTTGGGTAATCAATGCCATAAGGAGGAGCATCTGCTCGAGCTGTAGTTGCCAAAAAGTTGTTGTTCCCATTATCCACAAGAGAATCCCCAAACACAAAGAACGCCCGCTGTGCCTCTGCACCTTTCAATCTCACCACTACCAACACTATTCCCAAAAGTACAATATTAATGTATCTAGCCATGGATCAATGCATACAATTGAGTGGAGTTGCTGCTGAACTAGTATGTAAGCAGAGGAGGAATGAGGAAGGGGTGTTATATAATGCGATTTTTGGAATGGATTGGCCCACGTTGCACAGCTAGCTAGTACAGGTAGTTGTATATATGGGAAATTATGGCTGTGAGGTCATCATGTCGTCACACCAATGAAGGAGTATTAAACAAAATCATGTTTAGATTCACCCATGTGATTGACTCACTGAATGAACTCATAATGTGGGAAGATTTGACCGTCCTTTATGTACATGTAAAATCTCTGCTCTGCAGACTGCAGTATTACGAACCAAAAGAAAGAAACAACTGACAATTTCCTTCCATTGCCCCACGGGACACACACTTACCACTTAAATTAAATGAAACAATCCTTGCCATTTTTTGTATTTTCAACATCTTTCTTTCCTCCATAATATATCTCTGGGCTACCCAAGTTTTACCATTATATTATATATATGTTTATTCACAAACCTAGCTTTCTTTCATAGAGTTTAAGTGTGTATCTGACTCAAATTTACCTTAAAAAAAGCAATATTCATTTACGGCTTTTTAAATTGAAGTGTTAACAAACCTACTCTGATATTAAATACCCACTTTTATTTTAACCATCTTCGATCTCATACTCCTGTATATCTAACAAAAAAAGATAATTAACTACTATACTTTGTTTAAAATAAACCCCTTGATAGATTATTTTAATGCTACAAGTTTACTCAGTCAAAGAAGTTATTGTAGTATATAAAAAATAGGCTTTAAGGGTACTCTTTATCCTTAATTTTATAATTTTTAAAAAAATTATCCCAATAAATTGATTTGACATGCTTTCTTTTTAATTTTTAAGAATATTATAAATTTAATATCGGATTATCTTACTCCTAATATATAATTGTATTTTTTATCCATATTTTTTTTTGACAAATTATGTTTCCAATTTTTTATGTTTTAGCAAATTTTATTTCTAATTTTTTATTTTTTTGATAAATTTTACTCTCAACTTTTATGTTTATCAATGGATAAATGATGGAAAGTAAAATTCATAAACTTTTTAAGAGTTAAAAGTTTGAGATAAAATGCGTCAAATTAATTTATTGGGATAAAATTTGACGAAAACTAAAAAATAATGATAAAAAATGCAATTAAACCTGAAAAATAATGAAAAAGAGTCATTTTTGTTTTTTTATTAACAAAAAAAATTATATCAAAAGAAAATCGGGAGAGCTTGAAAGAGGAGTACTTCAGATATTTAATTTCATGCTCTGCAAAGGATCCCTGCATTCTAAATTCACGTATTTGAGTTTGGTGGGACGTTGAAATTAATGCTTGGGAAAAAGAAGAAGAAGAAAAAAAGACAAGCAAATATTTCTTGCACACCCTTTCTTTCAAAATATATCTTGAATTTGATTTAAAGTTCATACATACATGTACACCTAATCGTCCGAAACATACACGATCAAATTATATTTGTATAATTTTTATTAACTATTACATAAATCGCATTTCAATATTATATAATCTGTGTTTACAAAAATCTTTAATTAAATGAAACCAAGGCATTCATTCAAAAGTTTAATTATAGTTGACCCCTTGCAACGAGTTCTCCGACCATTGTTGTTGTCAGAGAACTTTTCCCGAGTTATATAGCAAATAAATTGATGCTCCTTTCAAGTTTCAGTTTCATTATCTATGCACTTTCGAGTCGTAATTGATATGTGCCTTTCATTCAAAAATTGATTTCGACTTCTTGTAACATAATACTCTTCCCATTATAATAATAATTCTAGCTAGTCTTTATTTGATCACCTTTCCTAATCCTATATATGGATACGATCGACCTCCGTGGCCACAAAGTTCATGGCCTGACATGCTTCTAATCTGTCATTTTACAATCAATCTTCAGGCTACCTGGATCATCTCTGTCTCGGCTTGCCTAATCATGTATGAACTTTATGCAGGGTTGTGTCTAAAAGATTTTAAATGAGTTTTGTTTTGAATTCTTCTCTAATATAATATGTATTTCATTATATTTTTAAAATTTTTGAACTTTAAAATATTTTTTAAAAAAAAATAGTAAGGTTTAAATAAGTTTTTAATTCTTATAAAATTTTAGATTTGAGTGTTATTTCTAATATATTTTATTGTTAATAATTAGTCCCTGAGATTGATAGGACAAAATTCAATCCCTATGAATTATGAATAATGAAAAAAAATAATGGACTAAAAATGTTAAAAAAAAATTAGAGAGAGTAAAACTTTAAATTTAAAATTATTCTATTTGATCTGTTTAACACTTAGTGGTCCTAGTGGATTAGTGGGTCCTCCTTCCTTTTTATTTTTTAAAAGTTTTCTTTCTTTTTTCTACTTTAGGCAAATTCAAATCAATGCATGTTTGACTTATAGCATGTTAGCAAACTTAAGGTTATATTTGGTTTTCTATTTAGAAAGTTCTAAACTCAGTGGAGAATAAATTTATTTTGGTAATATATTTGATTTCTCTAGAAATATATTTAGATATGAAAATTAAGTTTGGTAGAAGCAATATTTGAATTTCTTTTGCATACTTAAATTTGATGCAGGTTTGTAAACTTTAATTCAAATATGTATTTATTGAGATTAAAGAATTATATTTTAGATGTCATGCATGTATTATTTAGGATAATGTCTCTTATCGTGATTGTTATTACACTTTTTTTTACATTAGTTATATCTATTATCAATATAAAAATAAGGTTATTTTACATCAATCGTAAATATAATCAATGCAAAAAATACAATAAAAATAAGAAGCATTACTTTGAAGGACACTTTCTCACAAAAAATGAATACAAAGTGTCCCTCAAGGTGCAGTTTCTAACAAATGAGGAAGGCCATATAAATAGTTTTGAAATCATTCATTCTATTCACATAAATAATTTTTTTTCACCTACTTTTTTTTAAAAAAAGTCAAATTTCAACTAACAAGAGAGAATTGTTTAAAAAAATGTGTAAAAAAAATGTGCTGTTCATTAATGATTGACTTATAATATTATCCTTGTTTTATATCGTTATGTAAGAAAAAAAATTGTTAAAAAAATAATAATCATTTTAGTATTTCATGTAACTTGAATTACTTTTTTTTTTACTTAAATCTCTTATAATATTAAGGATATTGATAAGAAAAATTAAAAATTAATTAATAATAAAATTAGTTTTATAAAATTGATATTTTTTCTCATCAATTTACTAATTTTTTTAATATATATAAAATAACTTAAAACCATAATTATAAGGCAAAAATATTTAAATAGTGAGATTAAAGTATCTTTCCAAAGGAAAAAAAAGAGGGCATAATTTCTATTCAACCTCTCTTTAATCGGAATATAAGTAGCTGTAGGTCAAGTTCCCATCTAAATGATTTCAAAGAGTTTCAGAATTTAATATCAGCATTTAATAGGGTCATTGTTTAGAATTTTCTATAAATTCACTAGTAAATAGATTAAAGTTACTTTAAATTCAATTATATATAACAGTATAAAGACAAACTGAGACCTTTGTTGTCAATTATTGGAGCACATTAATGAATCAGTAAAACAGTGTTTTGATCGAAATATATGTGTGGACCGACCGAACAGTGGTATATGTGAACTTAATAGCAAATTTTAATACGTAAAATTACATTTGCTGCTATAAAAATAATTTGAAATTTGTGTCACGTGTTTTATAAGTTTGCTTTGAAGAAAAATTTATTTGAATGTATAAAAGTTTTTTTTTAGTTGTGTACAAAGTGACATATATATATATATATATATATATATATATATATATATATATATATATATATATATATATATATATATATATATATATATAT